>NC_091748.1:41079206-41281706 GCF_043380555.1 Nothobranchius furzeri | reverse complement strand
GCTCGGGAGTTTCTCCTCCTCCACAGCACTCTGGCCCTGATCACGCTGCACTCTGACCTCAGCTCTCGGCGAACACATGGTGACTCCGTCCTCCTAGCAGAGCTCGCTCGCTCTTTTCCGTCAGACTAGCAGCTTGATTCCGTTTCGTTGGTGTTTCACAGACCCAGCAGGATTCAAGTTGCTTTTGAACAGCGTCCCATCCTCCAGCCCGCTCCTCCCCCTCCACGGAGACCTGCTGGCATCACTCTACACCCCCGAGGGACAGCCTTACCTTCTTGAGGTAATATGCAAATCAGTGCTTCTGTTTAAAATTGTAAAGCACCTTTAACATTGCTTTTGTGTGACTGCCCTCTAGGTGATGTTTGCCATGCGTGAGCTGTCGGGGCCTCTGTCTCTCCTGATAGAGATGGTGACCTACTGCTCTTACTGTAACGAGGCTTTCTCCCAGGGAGTCCTGCACCTGCTCAAAGTAGGGGAGCTATAAACGCCGACTGCCTGTTACACATCTAGTCACTAGTCTTGTTAGTAAACTCTAAATCTGTTTGTCTCAGAATCAGCTGGAGACGGCTCCGCCCCACGAGCTGAAGAATGTCTTTCAGATGCTGCAGGAGCTTCTGGTGAGCTTCTCTTCTTCTCTTTATCGCATTAGAACAGCAGGATCCCTGTGAGTTACCTGCTGCTCTGTGAATCTTTACCCTCAGGTGATGGAAGACCCGCTGCAGTCCCAGAGGCTGAAGTACGCCTTTGAGTCGGACAAAGGCCTGTTAGGTAGGTCTGCAGGTGAAAGCAGGCGACGCTGTAGCAGCGCTGTGATAATAAGGTCATCTCCTCTCCTCAGCTTTGATGCATCAGAGCAACAACGTGGACAGCAGGCGCTGCTACCAGTGTGTGAAGTTCCTGGTCACACTGGCTCAGAAGTGAGTATATCTCAGGGTCAGAGGTCACTGCCTTTACGGGAAGGGTGATATTAACTTCTTATTAACGTTGTTTATATTAATGATTGAGAGAAGGTGTGAGATGCTTTCATTCCTCCTCAGATGTCCTCCAGCCAAAGATTACTTCAAAGACTTGTCTGGCCACTGGAGCTGGGCCGTGCAGTGGTTGCAGAAGAAGGTGAAGCTGGAATACTTTTTATTATTAATCAGTTTTACACAGATGAGAAACTATTCAAATGTTTCACATCATTTCTGTTCATTTGAGCTTTTTATTATTTAATAATCTGTTTCCTGGTGAAAAATAACCATTTTTTATTTTTAGATAAATTATCTATTTTCATTGAATTAGTTTTGAATGTTTTTTTTAATTAACCATTTGTTGTGTTAGATTTTATAAAAGTAGTTCACTTTGTTTTCTTAGCAGACTTTTGTGTTACCTTTTGGATATTCATATTTTTATAGAGAATGTTTTAGATTCAAGTGTTTGAAACTCCTCTTCCTCCTTATTTCTTCTTTATTTTTCTCCTGCTTCTCTCTTCATCTGCTACCGTTAAGTTTACTTTGAGTGCTGCCTGCTTCTTATATCTTGGTTCAGGAGTTTAAGTCTTACGGCGGGTTTTCCTTCTGCCCACAGATGACTGAACATTACTGGACTCCACAGAGCAATGTCTCCAATGAGACGTCCACCAATAAAACCTTCCAGCGTACCATCTCTGCACAGGTACACACACACACACACACACACACACACACACGTGTAGTAATAATTCTGTAGGTCAGCGTGCTGTCAGTTTCATCCAGTCTCTCTGCTACAAAAAACATGAAGTAGTGTTGATATTTCCCCTCTGCTCCAAGCCAAACTTTTGTGTGTGTGTGTGTGCGTGCGTGTGCTTGTGTGTGTGTGTATGTGTGTGTGCGTGCGTGTGTGTGCGTGCGTGCGTGTGTGTGCGTGCGTGCATGCGTGCGTGCGTGTGTGTGCGTGCGTACGTGTGTGTGTGCGTGTGTGTGTGCGTGCGTGTGTGCGCGCATGTTTGTGCATGTGTGTGCCTGTGTGCGTGCGTACGTGTGTGCGTGCGTACGTGTGTGCACGTGTGCGTGCGTGTTTGTGTGTGTGTATGTGTGTGTGCGTGCGTGTGTGTGCGTGCATGCGTGCGTGTGTGTGTGTGCGTGCGTACGTGTGTGTGTGCGTGCGTGTGTGCGCGCATGTTTGTGCGTGTGTGTGCGTGTGTGTGCCTGTGTGCGTGCGTACGTGTGTGCACGTGTGCGTGCGTGTTTGTGCGTGTGTGTGTGTGCGTGTTTGTGCGTGTGTGTGTGCGTGTTTGTGCGTGTGTGTGTGCGTGTTTGTGCGTGTGTGTGTGCGTGCGTGCGTACGTGTGTGCGCGCGTGTGTGTGTGCGTGTTTGTGCGTGTGTGTGTGCGTGTGTGTGCGTGCGTGTGTGTGTGCGTGCATGTGTGTGCGCGCGTGTGCGTGCGTGTGTGTGTGCGTGTGCGTGTGTGTGTGTGCGTGTGCGTGCGTGCGTGCGTGTGTGCGTGCGTGCGTGCGTGCGTGTGTGTGTGTGCGTGCGTGTGTGTGTGTGTGTGTGCGTGCACATCTGCAGGATACATTGGCCTACGCCACAGCACTGTTAAACGAGAAGGAGCAGTCTGGCAGCAGCAACGGCTCCGATGGCAGCCCGGCTAATGAAAACGCAGACCGCAGCCTCCGACAGGTAGCTGCTTAACCCAGCGGGGCTCTGGGATGACTCACACTGCTCACACTCTGCTCACACAGCCAGAAAAAGAACATTGGAACAAAAAGGGATAATCTCACTGGCTTCTGCCGACAGCTTTGAAGGCAGTTTGTTACCTCCTACGGTTGTTATTAGCAGCGGGTTTAAATCCGATCCTTTCTTCTGACTCTTGCTGTGCCCGTCAGCACGCCGACTCAAGATTATCAGTCATTTCTGGCACGATGAAACCTGACAAGGAGGATGTTTGAAATTTTAATCCTCCTTTCACGTCCTGAGCGCTTTACTTGTTTTTCTTTATTTTTGTTACATATTTTCTGCTCTGGGATTTAATCTGGACTGGTTTTATTCCACAGGGGTCAGAGTCTCCCATGATGCTCGGTGATTCAAAGAGCGATCTTGAGGATGTCGACTCCTAACTCCATCAGCTGGTCGGGTCCGTCCTGCGGAGAGGCAGCCGAGGTCCAGGCAGCCAGAGGAAAGGGCTGCACTTTGCCTGTGATTGGTCCGGACACTTAGGACTCCACAGGAGGCCAATCGGGACTCTTTCTCTTGGTCGCTACGGCAACAAAGGAGCTATGAATTAATCATGAATTACTTCCTTTCAGAGCTGCCAAGGCGACAATAGAGATGCATTATCATTAAGGGCATTGCAGCTGACCGGGGTGGGAATAACCTTCCACGAGTCACGGATGACTTCGGTTTATGCTTTCACTCACTCGTTCACTTGGAGGACAGGTCCGGGTTGTGTTTTAACAATTATCTCCTCATATTTGCCAACGTATTTGCATATTCATGTTGTAATTAAGATTTGTTCCATAGGTGTAAGATACTATTTTAAAGTCTGGTGTTTTTCTCCACAGCCATGCAAAGTGAAGGAGCTAACTCTAGCTGCTCTAGAGGAACTTAGACGTGTACAGAAACACCTCCACATGCGAGCACTTGGGAGGGGGCGGGTGGGGTTAAGTATGCACTTTATAGTCTAGCCCAGGCTATTGTGATGTACAGCAGCAGCGTGGTGGCGGGTCAGTTCCTCCAGAGCCAAGCAGAGCTCGTGTCCTCTTCTTCCTTTGCTTCTCATCCACTTGTGTTTGCAGTGCCACTCACGCGATCACATGACAGCTTGCCACTCCAGCCTGTGACTGGACCTTTGACCCGTAGCCACTGGGACACACAGGACAGGGCCGGGTCCGTGACCCTAGCAGTGCCATGGTCAGCGCTCTCCCTCCGCTCCTTCTTCTTGCTGACCAGCAGCCTCGTGCTAGATTTTTATTCCTCTCATAGCTACGTTTTATTTCTCTCAGACTCTGGATGGATTTAATCCTGGAGAGGGTCTTTAGAGACTTCAGCCTTATGCAAGAAAACCTGATCTGAAGCCGCACAGATCAGCGTAGGCAGGCCATCAGTGCCGACTAAGGAGAAGCTCAGGAGCATGTTTAATTTTTAGGTGCCAAGGTTACACACAAACACACTTATTACACGTATGAAAAACTTGCAAGCGTGTGTCACTCATAACACATCCTCATTTTACTGTTGCCTCTGCTGCATCAGGTTTGGCTCTTTTTCTTTTCACGTTGCCTTTTGCTTTTGTCTGCCTTTTTTAGCTCACACACACATAAGCTGAACTCACACACACACACACACACACACACGTGAGCTGAACTCAAACGTAGCTCGAGTTTTCACAGGAGAGATACGCTCATGTTACCATCGTCACCCCTACCGTAAACCGTCGGGAGTCTTAAAGTGCCTTAATCTCCCGATACTACCCCACTCCGACTTACCGCCACATCTTCAGCAGGGCGTGTCCTTACAAGCGTCTCCTGGAGTCGTTTGGAACGATCGTGGGAGCGTAACAGGGCTCGTTCATCCTCATTACCCCTCAGGCTAATGCACTAAGGGGTCTATGAATGTAACTGTCTAAACGTGGGCGTGTGGAGGGGTGGCGACGGGGTTTTGGTGATGGTAAAATGCTGCTTCTTTTCACTCTGATTCAATCTCTGTAGCTTTGAGGAAAACACACCTAGCATAGCAGGTTAGCTCTCAGCTTTAACAGATTGATGTTTACAGTACGAGGCATTCATGCAAACTGATTTTCTGTTCCAATCAACATGCAGTCAGCCCGCCGAGGAGAGGAAAGACGCCTCTTTAGCCCCTCCAAACTCACCCTTCACTCCCCTCTTCCTCCCTGACTCATTAGCCGTAAATGTCACGTTTGCATGTGTGGCAGCAAGTGGTGAAGTTTGTGTTTTTCTGTGTGACAGATGGGAAAAAAAAAAAGAAACAGAAAAATCAGCCCCCCGTGTTGTTTGCAGTGTGATTTGGTATCATTAGCACTTTCTGTCACAAGCTAGCACTGCTCGCTGCGGCTGATTGGCTGCGTGCAGCTCCCTCACTAAACACACAGCCCATGCCAAGTGACACAAGCTGCCTCCAGCAGAGTCTCCTACTGGTTCGGCCCTCTTCTCTACATCTCCACGATTATTTAAAGATGGCGGGCGGGAAGTAGGGGAGGGCTTTGAAACAATCTTAATTCTGGGATGCAGGGAGGGATATGGGTCAGGATTGGCACCTATACGGGTTTTTACTGCGCTTCAATTTTGAAAGTTCACTTCTGACGTCGCAGGAATCTGTAATGCATGTTAAAACTCAAATTTTAATTTGTACATCAGAGAATTTGATTGAGGGGAGGTTTGATATAAAATAAACTGGAATGCACAACCTTTTGTAAACACTGTTCTTTGTGCTTGTCTCAGTGGTGTCATGATTCTACTTCCTGTTGCAGGATCATCGTTAAGTTGCATTCTTGAAAGTTTTATTTTACTAATTCAGTACAAAATATTTAGAAATATTTCTTCTCTTTTTGGTCATACTTAAAAGCTTCAAATTAGAAAACAATGTCAACATCAGACTAAAGGATCTCAGTAAAAACGAAACCGTTTTTAATGCACTAAACCAGCTCAACCTGGACTAAGTAACCATGCCCTGTTGAATAAAATAATCATAATCATGAATTATTTGTGATGGATTTAGTTTTACCAGCAAGATTCAGACCTGATGACAGACCTGCAGAAATAAGAAAGCACTGTAATAGAACCCGTGTGACAGCATGATGGAGGCTAAAAAATCTCAAAAAGCAACACAATAAATAAAATTCTGGAACAAAGGTCATGATTTGATAATAAAAGAAAGGTGATGGGGAAACAATGGTGCCCATGGGGTGAGTTTTAAGGCCAAAGATAAATATTTTTGTCATAGTCCTGCTCAGTGCAACAGGAGGATTAAAGGGAGACTAGGCAGTTTGGGCTTGCTTTTAGCCTCCCCTCGTGTCTGTAGAAGATAAAGCAAAACCTATCTACTCTCCGTGTGTTCGTCTTTTTAACACCTTAATCTAACAGCTGAAAAGTCTCCCGGCCTTCATTAGCATCTACAGGAGCATTTCATCACTAAATCAAACCAATCAGCTGTGTTCGTGATCTAAAACTTGGAGGAAAGGAACTGTAACCGGACTGCAGCACCAGGTATGTCCACTACAGGAAGCGGCCCGTCAGTGTGAAGTTGTAAGTGGAATATTCTGACCACAGGCGTCAATAGGGGCTGGGTGGCCTTTCATTAACCCTGTAAAGGGTCATTTTAGCACATACTGGCTCAAGAAAAATGTGCAAAGTATCCCTTTAAAAATACGTGAGTACAGAGTTTTAAAAAACTAGTTAAACAACAGAACAACAAATACTTTTACATGAGTAATAATTAGTAGGCAGCTTGTAGAGGGGATGAGAGATATTATCATATAGATTAGTAATTCACAATCAAGATGCTGGATCACGTACATGAGTGAGGGGGGTTGTCCCTGGTGCTGAGAAGCTTTTTCAGCGTTCTCTCAGAAACCTCTAACCCAGAACCCAGGGATTCCCAAAGTGTGGTGCGTGCACTCCTGGGGGTGCGCGAGCTGCCGCTAGGGGGTGCGCGAGGTGAAAAGTGTAACGGCTGCGGAGCTCAGAGAAGTCTGTCATATGTCACCATTAGCATAGAAACTCATGTGTGGGTGGGCCAAAGAAAAAGTAAGTGGGCACAATAAATGTAATTGAAAACAAGTATATTTTTGCGCGCGTGTCCTCCACATGTGCCCTAGCTTCATAATAACAATGCGCCGAGCTTCAGCACTCTGGCCTGCGCACGCCGATATGTTCCGTATTTGATCATTTTTAACGGTGTTGGAGGAATCTGAAGGTGGTGAGTCATTCTGGCAGATTGTAATTAACACCTGTCTCATGCAGGTGTTCTGACGTTGTAAACCTCACACACAGGACATTGTGGATGTAACTAAATAACAAGAAATGATTCCCATTCAGGCTATTAACAGCACGCTGAAGATCTGAAGTTCAGAGTGCGTCTGTCAGAGGTCAGACGCGTTCCAGCGGAGCCACGGCTCACGGGTGCACAAGTGAGCACATCTGGGCTGGGCAGAAGTCATTTTACAACATTGGTTTAAATAGCGCCAATAACGAGACGCGGTGACTGGAGCGGCTCATGGAGCTGTGCCGCACACACACACACACAGATTCAATAAGCGCGCACGCTGCGCAAACTCCGGCGCGCCGTCAGACTGAAGACAGAAATGAGCGCTGCCTCCTCTGTGATAAAAACTTTTAAGAGGTTTTATTTCATTCAAGGTCAAATTAAGATATTAGCTTCTATTTTGGGATGACGTATTAAAGTTGGGTCCGCTCCAGCCAGTGACTCCTCATGAACCTGACCACAAGTCCTGTTACTGCAGCATTTGTTGTTCCAGTCCGCGTGGCAGCGGATCGCAGATTCAGCCACACCATAAAACAGCAATAAGTCAGTCTGAGGTAAAAGTGAACCTCATGGCTTTAGCTTTTCCATCTTTTCCCCTATAGACATTTGATTACGCACCAGTAGGTGATCAGCTCAGGTTTACGCAGAGCAGAAGGAAGGAGAGCGCTCTGGTTAAACATTCCTACTTTAAGAAAACCGTTAAATTGCATTGTTTATGTGCTACCTGGGCACTCTAAATATTTCTTTAAAATTAAATCAAAGAAAATTGTAATGTATCGAATGTTTATTAATGACTATTTAAAAATGAAAGTGATGGGGAAAAAGGTCGATCATATTTTTTAACTCTGTCTGTTTAGCTTGACGTCTGATATATATATATATATATATGTATATATATATATATATATATATATATATGTATGTATGTATGTATATATATATATATATATATATATATATATAGCCATGCCCTGATGTGGGGGCTGGGGGGTGCGTCGACATGGTCGGGACATAGAAGGGGGTGCGCGGCTAAATAAGTTTGGGAACCACTGATCTAACCAGTTCTCCAGTCACCAGAAGCCACCTTGTTAGTTTGTTCAGCCTCTTGGCATCAGCTGTCTTCACCCAACTACCCCAGCACACAGCTGCAAAACCGACCACAATCTACCTCAGAGTCAAAGAACATGGTCAGCATTTTCTCACAGACATGGACAGATCTGAGCCTCTTCAGAAGGTAGAGCTGGCTTTGCCTTTGCTTACAAGCAGCACCAGTGTTCTTGGACCAGTCCAGGTTGCAGTCAGTGTGTATTCCCAGTAGTCCTCAACCATTTTAACATCTGTTGGTGCTTCCTAAAGTCAACAACCAGTTCCTCGGTCTTGGTGATGTTTAGTCGTACAGGTGAAAATCGAAAATCGAAGAATGAGAATATTGTGCAAAAGTTAATTTATTTCAGTAATCCATCTTAAAAGACTTATAAACTAATTATAAGGTAGAATCATTCCATGTAAAGCCAGGTATTTTGAGTATTTATTTGTTATACTTGTGATGATTATGGCTAACAGCTCATGAAAACATTCAAAATCCCAGATAATTAGATTATGTTTCAATATTGCAGAATCAGAGTGTCACACTCTGTTAAACTAATTCACCCCAAAACCTGGGCAAAGGGTTCCTGAGCCTTTAGTTGGTCCCTCAGTCGAAGCTGGATTACTGAAATAAATGAACTTTTGCATCTTACTCTCGTTTCTCCACTTTCACATTTTCGTGGTCGTTTACGAAGGAAAATTCCAATAAAAGGATTTATCAAGCCTCCCACAGGCCAAACCGCCAAACCCTCCTCCCAAACATGCTAAACTATCAAAATGTCAGCAAAATGGACCGATTCTTGCCACCCATTCCCACGATGCAATGAGAAAAACATAAATATTGATGTCAAAAAAGATCCTCCTGTAATCGGCTTTAAAACGTTCTACTGAAACAGCTCTTCTTATCTCTCAACTCAAATGTTAAATGACCTGCACTTGTATAGCGCCTCTCAGAGTAAGGACTCCAAAGCGCATCCATTCACACAGTGATGGTGATGAGCTACGATGTAGCCACAGCTGCCCTGGGGCACACTGACCGTAAACTGGTTTCTACTGCAGATCTGGAAAACATAATCCATGCCTTTGTGTCATCCGCTTAGACTACTGTAACGCTCTTTTTACTGGTCTCAGCAAAACCTCCCTCTCACGCCTTCAAGCCATCCAAAATGCAGCAGCCAGACTCCTAACCAAATCCAGCAGACAAGCTCACATCACTCCAGGTTTACAGTCCCTCCACTGGCTCCCGGTAGAATATAGAATACAGTTTAAAGTTTTAGTCCTGACCTATAGAGCTCTTAACAACCAGGCTCCAAGCTACCTATCTGAGCTTTTATCCCCACACACCACCTCTCGGAACCTTAGATCCACATCTGAAAACCTCCTGGCTGTTCCTCGAACCAGACTGAAAACCAAAGGGGACAGGACCTTTCAGACTATTGCACCCAGACTTTGGAACAGTCTACCTTCAAATCTCCGTCTCTCTAACACTGTAGAGGTCTTTAAAAATCATCTAAAAACTCACCTTTTCATCCAGGCGTTCCCTCCCTAAAGGTTTCAGAATGACGGCTTTGTTCGGGTTCACACCTTCACTTTGTTTGTACTCATGATTTTATTTTCTACTTTATCACTGCTATTGTTTTTCTGATGTTTTTATTGGTTAGAGGTATTTGCCCTGATCTTTATCATGTTGTACAGCGCTTTGTGATTTATATCTGTGAAAGGCGCTCTATAAATACACTTTTACTTACTTACTTACTTACTTACAGGCATGAAGCATGCCACCAAAGTGCTGTACAATAAAAAATAAATAAACTGATAAAGCCAACAGAAACAATTAAAACCAGCATAGTCAAAATTATGGAGTATGATCATATAAAATATCAGCAACCACTGAGTTAAACGTCAGTTCATAAAAGTAGGTCTTTAGCCTCATTTTAAACATGCTACTGATGAAGAGAGCTAACAGGTAAGGGAAAGTGCGTTCTATTGTTTTGGTCCCGCTACAGAGAATGCCCTATCCCCTCCGGTCCTCACCAGAGCTCTGGGAGCCACAAACAAACAACTGGTTTTTGGAGTGGATTGTCCGAGCAGAAACGTATGGCTACAGCAACTCAGTCACATAGGCAGGAGCCGACCCAGTCAGTACCTTCAACAGCAATGAAACCAATTTTAAAACAAGTTCTAAAATGGACAGGTCGCCAATGAAGAGCAGCCAGAAATGATGTCACGTGGTTGTAGTTTTCTTATGCAAGAGTCTCGGTGCAGCGTTCTGACCAAGCTGCAGGCGAGCTACAGTACCCTGACTTACACCAAATTAGACAGTTACAGTAGTCTAGGCCCGAGGTAATGAAGGCAACAATCTCAAGATCCCGTCTAGTCAGAAATGGCTTCACTTTAGCCAAGCGTCTCAAATGATAAAAGGAAGAAGATACCACAGAACTAATGTGAGCATCAAAGCAGGAAGCATTGTCTTTCTTCACGTCAACATTGATTGCAGAAGCACTCTGGCAGTAAAATATATCACCACAGTCCACCTTGGAAGAAGTGACCATTGGGTCCATTGCCTCTGTTTTATTCTCATTGAGACACGGGAAGTTTTCTGCCATCCATGCCTTGAACTTTAGCCAAATAATCAACAAATCTTCTGATTGGGCAATCTCCAGCACCATCCAGAGGTAGATATAATTTGCAGTCGATGGCCGTTGTGGTTCTGCTGGACCTGACTGCAGTCTTTGACACCGTTGACCATCATCTGCTACTAGATAGGCTGAGAGACTGGGCAGGCCTATCAGGAACTGCTCTGGAGTGGTTCTCCTTATACCTGCCTGAGCTTTCCTTCTCTGCGGTCTCTAAGTTTTGGTCATCCTCCATCTCCCTCGCCCACGGTGTCCCACATGGTTCGGTGCTGGGGCCTCTACTCTTCCTCCTCTATCTGCTTCCTCTTCAGCACATCTTGAGCTTTTTTAAAGGAATGTCTTGCCATCTTTATGCAGATGCCATCCAACTGGCGTGACGGTGGCACAGGAGTTAAGTGCTCGCCCTGTAATTGGAAAGGTTGCAGGTTCGAGCCCCGCTCAGTTTGTTGCTGTCATTGTGTCCAGGTGCCAGACACTTTACCCACCTTGCCTGCTGGTGGTGGTCGGAGGAACCAGTGGCGCCTGTGTACAGCAGACTCACCTCTGTCAGTGTGCCCCTGCGCAGCTGTGGCTACATTGTAGCTCATCACCACCAGGGTATGAATTTGTGAATGACTGATTGTGTTGTAAGGCGCCTTGAGGGGTCCAGGACTCTAAAAGGCGCTATATCAAATACCATTTGCCAACTGTACGTCTCTTTTAGGCCCCATGAGAAGTCTAAGCTGCAGCTGCTTTGTACTTTCAGTGTTGAATCTGATTCTTACAGACTCCGCTCGAAGTTCTCAAATTACTACTCTAACCTACAATTACATTCTTTTCAAAATTACACTATTTTAATGTTTTTTTTAATTTCATTCTATTTCTGTTTTTAGTTTATTTTTAATTGAAGATTTTTCAGCCCTGTGTAATTATAATAGCTCTTTTTTTTCAGCTTTTTAAAACCAATTAGAGACAACATGTGGCGTTAGCTCAGGAGGTAGAATAGGTTGTCCAGTAATTGAAGGGTTGCTGGTTCAACCCTAGCTTTCTCTTGTTGTGCTGTAGTGTCTTTGGGCAGTACACTCCACCAAAATATGCTTCGTAAATAAATTGAACATTGAATTTATTAATTTATTTGAAATGTGATGTATGGAAAAAAAGTACATTACTTTCACTTTACAAAACACTGTTTAACGTCAATAATAACTACAGAAGGTAATAACTGATAGAAGAAGATGCCAAAATTAAAAAATAAATTAATCAAGAATTCCATCTCTATCGTCCTTGTTCAAATCAAGAATCAACAGACTTCTCTGAAAATACACTATTTTAATGGTCATTCTGTGTTATTACACTGTGGAAATATTCTTCAAACGTATTGTTTAAATAACCACTGGAAAAATCTGTACATCTCTCAACAACGTGTGCTTGTTAAGTCACCAAATTCCCACAAGACACCAACAGATATCCAGTAGAAGCAAGAGCCAAAGATCCAGACGTGGAAAGAAAGTCTTCCATAACTGTGACCTCAGTGAGTTGTTCTCGAGTGGTATTAATAAAAAATAATGAGTACTATTAAAATTAATAATAACTGAATTAACTAATAGAAACCAGGATGTAAATTCTACATGATGAAGTAATAAATAACACAAAGTTTAATATATATTTTTGAAAACTTGATGAATGACCATTTCTACAACATTTTGAGGCTGTTTACGTGGTGAACTATGATCGTGGGTGAATTCAGTTTGAATTCCCGCCGACTGAACCCTTAAACGGGCCGGTCTGATGTAGTAAACACTTTTTCACAGCACGCTATGTGTGAGATGGTTTAGAATATTGTGACAGAACATGCTTTGACCTGATAGCACAGTTGTCACCGTCAGCTGAAGAGGAGGGCACCGACAGCATCAGGAAGGTCAGCGTGCCCCAGAGGAGGAAACACGGTTAGAGACGGGACAGCAAGTCAAAGCTGCTCTCAGATTGCTGCAGGATCAGGTTGGAGTTGTGGCAGAAGGTGGTGGTGGTGGTGGTGGTGGTGCAGCACGGCAGCATACAGCGATGCCCACTGCTTCTCCTGCCCCTGTGGCACTCTGGATGTAGCAGCTATTGCCCCTAGCAACCGACCCCAGGACTGCAGTTCCCAGGGAGATGGCACTGCAGTCCGTCAGAGTCCATCCAGCGGGACAGGACAGCTGGACCTGCAGCAGAGACATCTGACGGTAAGAAGATCTGTCCAGGAGGTGACTCTAAAAGACGTTTACTAATTACAAACCTGCTCTCTGTCTGCAGCTGAGTTTTCCAACAGGTGGCACTCAAGAGACGGAGCGCGGCAGCAGAGTGCGTGTGATGTGACTCCTTCCTTCACCACGCAGCGCTTCCCAAGTCCGGCATGAGGACGGGAGTCGGACAGCAGCTCAGTAGTGGAATAAGCTGTGCACCCTGGAAGGCAGAGACCAAAGTCCCAACAATGAGACGTTCTCATCTTCCACTCAGGAATCATCACGGACCCGATCACGGACTGGAACAAAATGCATTTAGGTGTAAAAATGACATTTCCAGATCTGCTTTTAAAACCCAGACAGCTGGCGTTTCTGCTGACCAGAAGAGCAGGTTTTCTTCCTGAGTGATTGCCATGGAAACGTAATTGACCTAGAAGATCTGAATGCAGCAGAATGAAAAAACCACTTACACATGCTGCAGAACGGTACCGGTGAGCATGTTCCACTGCCTTTTGCACATATGAATAAGTCCTAAATGGCTCGTGCAGGCAGCAGTTACCCAGTTGTCCTCACATTTATTTAGGATAAGCTGCAATCTACCTCAGTATTCTACTAAATCCATCATTTATTAGGGTTATTAAGACCAACAGGTCAGTTTAAGGTGAGCCAAAAAAGATTTTTACATTTTAAACGCTAAACGTATTAACGTTCCCAGTTTAATCCCGGAGAACATCCACATGACTTTAGTAACTCTAAGCAACAAATCCTAATCCTGTTTCTGCTGCAGTAATACCTGTGGCTCACCTGTGAGGTGCGGCGGGTCGCCACACTGAGCATCTTTCCCAGCCTCAGGACTGGATCGGACCTGACAGTGAAGACCGTTCATCACACAGCAGCGGGCCACCGCGTACACACCGTTACCTGCTTCGCCGTTGTAGGCAACACACTCTGCCTGTCCGCGGCTCTCCTGCACACGCAGCAGATGGCGGTTTATTTAACACGTCTGCGTTGGTTTGGATCAAAGTGTAAGTCTGAACGGACTCACGGTGATGGTTTCTCCCACACGGACGCCATCGGGAGCATAGCTGCTGCAGCCCATCATCTCCTCCCCCGGGCGACAGCGGCTCGTCACCCTGTCGGTTTTTGAAAGCCCTGACCTCTCCGACCACACGGAGCGGCACAGCAGCTCCTTGCCTGCCCATAAAAGTGAAACCACCTGCTGAGAACAGCGCTGAGATGTGTCGTGTGTTAAAGGGTGGGTCACTCACTTGATTTGGAGCTGCTGGATGAGGGCAAGGCTGCTACAAAGTTTGGAGAAGAGAGACGCCGTGTGTCTGACAGAGGCAGGAAGTTGATTGTATTGCTGATGGAATGATGCAACATCATCTGTAGGACCTGAACCGGTGATGCGTCCTGATTGGAGGACAGGACAACAGCTGCTACACCTGAACACATAACAAAATATAAGACCGATCAGTCTTGGGTTACTTTGCATGAGCGTGTGTGTGTGTGTGTGTGTGTACCTGCAGCATGCGCTGCAGCCTGCGAGGTTCCACTGCGTGATGTGAAACACGTGCTACAGTCACTGCTGGCGCTGACGATGTCATCACCAGGTGCAAACAGATCAACACAGCGTCCTGTGTTGGTGCCGCCTGCTCCCTGTGACATGAGCTGGTCTGCTGAGTTCACCGCTCCCACTGTGATGACCTGCACACACAGATCAGCTTAGCAGAGGAGTGTGTGTGGTCCGGTATGTTCAGACTCTTCAGACGATCACCTCTGGCTCTGAAGCAGGTGAGTAAAGGCAGGCGTCGTCTCTGTGGTTCCCCGCAGCAGCTATGACCACGGCTCCGTGAGCCACCAGGTCTCTGCAGGCGGTGTTTAAGGAGCGGCTGAAGCCACCGACGAAAGGCAGCAAAACAACCACCGTGTCCACCGGGTGGGCCAGTAATGTCGCTCGAATAAACTCCATCCCTGATCAGAACAAAGGCACGGATAAGGTCCCAGCGTCTGCTCCGGCTCTGCTGAGGCTTGGTCATCTCAAGTACCTGCTAGAGCTCCTGAAACGGTCCCTTTCCCCTGACAGTTAAGCACACGAACCAGGCTAACACCCGCACCTCTAGCAACGCCCGAGTCCAGTCCAGTCACAACCCCCGCCAGGTGTGTGCCGTGGCCGTCACACTGACCGGCCTGCAGAAAGGGAGACGGGTCAGAGCATCAGTCAGACAGATCTGTGTTAAAGCTTCATCACTGAGCTGCAGTCACACACACATACCTGCCTATGAACTCTGACCCCATCCTCCTCAGGGACGTTGTTGAAGTCTGTGATCTGCACGCGTCCTTCAACCTCTCTGTGGGAACTCTGAACACTGCCATCCATCAGGAACACCTCCGCCATCCCTCCATCATCTGCGAAGAACAGAGATGAGTCTGACTGTCGAGTTCTTCTTTTATCGCTTTGTCATGAACGAGAAATGACCATTTTACTTTCACAGAAAAAACACAGTACCAGAACAGCCTGGTCCCAAACGAGAAGATAATTACCCCGAAACCTTGAAACTGCTCAGATCACTTTTGGCAGCAACAGCTGCAATCAAGTGTTGATGATGACTGGGTCTTCCACATCTCTGTGGAGGGCTTTCTGATAGAAATCAGTTACAGCAAGTGGTCCCAGACCATCACACCACCACCACATGTTGGACTGGTGGTGTGATGTTCTGAAATGCAAAGTTCGTTTTACACCAGATTTAAAGGGGCACACTGTCTACTGAATATTTGTGGAGCATCAAGATGTTTGTGGGTAGCCAGGCTAGTTTCCGGGCATATGTGAGACGGGTCTTTTTGGTC
This sequence comes from Nothobranchius furzeri, assembly GCF_043380555.1. Taxonomy (NCBI): domain Eukaryota; kingdom Metazoa; phylum Chordata; class Actinopteri; order Cyprinodontiformes; family Nothobranchiidae; genus Nothobranchius; species Nothobranchius furzeri. The sequence continues at coordinate 41,265,976 of NC_091748.1, read as the reverse complement.
AGCAGAGGTTTTGGTCTAGAAGTCTCACATGGAGACTAGTGACCTCTGCCCTAAACCAAGCCTGCTTTAGGCGTTGTTTTGGTGCCATGTTGATGTAGCCCCTCCATATTCCTGACATGGCTTTAAAATAAAGAGCTAAACCTTCTCTGCTGCCTCCCAGAGTCTGACCCACCTGTACTTGAGTCCTAACCACAACCAAAGCACGACATTTGGGTTCTTTAGTGGTTATATTTCTTTAGAACAGATCATGATACGTTGCTTTTTGAAGCCTTTTAGCCTAAAAATTCTGGGATGTGTTGGTGTGTTTTCTTTTCAGTGTCATTACCAGCTTTGTACTTATGTGAATATTTGATTTTATTTAAGCCAGAATTATTCTTCAGCTTCTTACTTATATTTTCTTCCTGTTTGGAGGTTTTTATTTTGTAAATCTGTCACTTTTCAAGCATCTTTTTCACTGAAGCTGTAAAAGCCGACATTTTCCTTTTTACTGTGAGTGAAGGCTTATGGTAACGACAGCGATCTCCACCTCATAAACTCATCATCAGTGTGTACGTACTCTCAGTGAAAGGTTGCCATGGTGATAAGAAATGTCATGCTGGGTCGTTTATTACAGACGGAGTTATGACTGATTTAAGAACCCAAAGAACTGCTGTTGATGCTTTTTTTTAATCAGAGAAAACTTTGCTGATTTGTAATAAATGGGCATGCATCCACAGAGTTGGTGTGTGTGTGTGTGTGTGTGTGTGTGTGTGTGTGTGTGTGTGTGTGTGTGTGTGTGTGTGTGTGTGTGTGTGTGTGACCAGATTAGACTCACTTGGAGGGCTGTATGTGGCATTCAGAGAGAGCCCACCATGAGGCTGCAGTAAACGCTGGAGGTTCCAGGGGGCGCTCTGAGCAAAGATGGACGAGTCCTCCTCTACATAATGAACATGAGGGAGCTTCACTGCCTTAAAGGAACAAAGCCAAAGATAATTAACAGTAATTCTCCTGCTCAGTCATAAAAGAAGATCAGGAAAACTAGTTTTTATGGTTTTGTCTTCTTTCTAAAAGCTGAACAGAAGCAAAAAGTAACTGACAGTTAAATATGAAAAAACAAATAAAATTAGTTTTTAATTTTAAAATCTTAGCAGCTTTGCAAAAAAGGATTAGTTAAAATGCACATTAAAGTGTGTTAAACGTGTTAACCCTCACAAGGATGCCCAAACAGTGCACATTTCTGCCAGCTCCTTCCGAGTGGTTCCCATGCCAACCTAGAGCTTGAATCCCTCAGCCTGTCCCGGGTCAGCCTCAGCTTCTCCTCCCAGGGACATGTCTGAACCACCTCTCATGAGCAGCAGCTGTACTCCCTCCTAGATGTCTCACTAAAAGCAGCTGAAATGAGCTTCCTCCTTTCTGCTTGGCCTCAGCGGTAAAATGAGAAGCTCCATCAATCTGGGAGCTGAGACTAGAACCACTGCTCCTCCACATGGAAATGAGTCCAGGCATCTGATCAGGATGCATTCTTTCCTTTGGAGGTTCTAGTCCGGATGAGACCCAGTAGGGTAGACCCAGAACCTACTGGTCTGGGAGGTAGTTGCTAGGGAGAAATATGTCTGTTTCTTTGTGGACCATGAATAAGTGGAAACGGGTGGAAAGACTTTTTAAATCAGCCCATTGAACTGCCTGAAATATGCTGTTTTCAGTAGTTTTACATTATTGATTAGGTGGTGGGAATAAAAAGGGTTAAGAAAAAGTAGCTGTAGGTTTAAATATAGATGATTTTGTACATACTGAGATAATTTTTTTACAGTTTTGTTATTAAAGAAATTCGTACGGATGAAAGGGTTCCAGCTGGTTTTACATGTAGAACCTCAGCAGAGATCAGTTTGTGTCTCTCATGCAGCAACCGACGCCGAGAAGGTCATCTATGCTTTTATTCCCACCTGACTTATTGTTGTATTTTGTTTTGTTTCTGCATCATGAAGCAACATAGCAACAGGCAGAAGGTTGTCAAGCTTCTGAGGAGCTGAAGCACCACATCACTGAGTCTCTGCCTCTGTTAAACGGGATTTCTCAACACGTTCTCACTATGTTTTCATTTTTATACGCAGGCTCAAACTCCGAGGCATTTACAAGCCAGCGATTAAGAACCTACAGTGGGGAGTTTTTGCTTGTTTGGTCATTCGACAGATTTTTCTGTCAAATATCAAATTGGCAGATTAATTATTAAATTGTTGAAGTGGAAAAACACTGAAAACATGCAAGAGAGTTCTGGATCTCTGTCCATCCCACTGTTTTTGCTGACCCTGAAGCAGTTTTCATGTTAGTTAAGGATTTAGTAATTAGAGATTTCCAAAGCAACCTAAAGATAGAGCAGATTTGTGTCTCTTCTTGAATGTGGACGTGGGGTTTGTCACATTAAAATAAACGTTTTAGTAAATACACGAAATTAAAAACACAAGATTATTGTTCTCCCTACTAGAATAAATATTTACACTGCATAAAATATTAATTATGTTAAAATTGGTCGTTTTAATAAACTATCATCTAAATCAGCCAAACTAACAGCAGTTCACACAAAGGTATATTTTTGACCAGGACTAATGAGCTTTCATGCAAATATAAATGTGAAGTGGCCCGTTCTCTCAGATATTGAAGTTAATTCTGTTTTACTCATCATTTGTAACTTTCTCTCTTTAAAAGTTGCTTTTAGGAGGAACATTTACCAGGTGAAGTACATCTCGACTCATTTTGACCAGGAAGCCTTGCAGAGCTCCAGAGTAGGTCTGCAGGATCTCCAGTAGAGAGCCTCTCCTGGCTGCTTTGGCTCTCAGCCTCCGGATAGTCCGCTGGACCTGAGACGCGTGCGTCCCCTGGTGCAGTATAACCAGGTACTGACCGGGCATGCGCCATGCCGCCTGCAGCACAGGGAATAAACACAGTATGCTACAGGTGACCTATATGTCCACGCGCACACCAGAAATTACGCATTTGATTGAAGTCAGTCATTTAACATGTTTCTCTTATCATGTGCAGACTTATTTCCAAATGCAAGCATCCATATAATAAAACATGAACATAATCTGGTTGTTTTGGCACGAGCGCGCGCTGACAAACTATTTAATAGCATCTCTGATTAAAGATGGGCTTCTGCTGATCTGGGTGATGATTTTACCTTGTTACACTTGAGAAACTCCGCAGCGGGCTCTGCTCCAGCTTCGGGCTGAGTCCCGTCGTCTCGGATCAGATCCAGGATCATCTCGTCGTCCTCGGAGTAGTCCTGCGCGCACACGGCCGAAGATGCGCACAGACAGAGCGCCCAGCCAATCCAGGCGCAACGCATTCTGCACACCTCCGCTCCACTGTTTCCAGTTAAAATGGCCCAGATGACAATTACACCTCCGATCAGAGTTCTGGTTTTATTCCAGTCACACTTGTCCAGATGTTTGGAAGAGGGGGTTCCAGCCCCCGCGTGCTCTGCCAGCTCACAGAAACAGCCTCCAACCATATACTCTGATTTAAAATAGAAAATTAAAAAATAAAAAATCGAACAATTGATTTAATTCTTATAATTTAAGGCGGAGACTGGTGACGTCTCAGCGGCTCACGCCACCTCTTTTATATCGAAGGATTGTCTTCCGTCCCCCCCCCCCCCCACACACACACACACACAAACAGTCTGAGAATACTGTCACTCAAAAAAACACGTCCTCTTACTGATGTTTGTGCACGTGCGTTAATGTGAACTATAGAGGTGCTGGCCAGTAAATTAGAATATCATCAAAAGGTTGAAAATATTTCAGTAATTCCATTCAAAACGTGAAACTTGTACATTATATTCATGCAATGCACACAGACCAATGTATTTCCGATGTTTATTACGTTTAATTTTGATATTTATAGGTGACAACCAATGAAAACATCAAATCTGGTATCTCAGAAAATTAGAATATTCTAAAGGCCAATGAAAAAATGTTTGTTTCTCTAATGTTGGCCAACTGAAAAGAATGAACATGAAAAGAATGTGCATGTATAGCACTCAATACTTAGTCGGGGCTCCTTTTGCCTCAATAACTGCAGTAATGCGGCGTGGCATGGACTCGATCAGTCTGTGGCACTGCTCAGGTGTTATGAGAGCCCAGGTTGCTCTGATAGTCGTCTTCAGCTCCTCTGCATTGTTGGGTCTAGCGTATTGCATCCTCCGCTTCACAATACCCCATAGATTTTCTATGGGGTTAAGGTCAGGCGAGTTTGCTGGCCAATCAAGGACAGGGATACCATGGTCCTTGAACCAGGTGCTGGTGGTTTTGGCACTGTGTGCAGGTGCCAAGTCCTGTTGAAAGGTGAAGTCTGCATCCCCATAAAGTTGGTCAGCAGCAGGAAGCATGAAGTGCTCTAAAACTTCCTGGTAGACGGCTGCATTGACCCTGGACCTCAGGAAACAGAGTGGGCCAACACCGGCAGATGACATGGCACCCCACACCATCACTGACGGTGGAAACTTTACACTGGACCTCATGCAACGTGGATTCTGTGCTTCTCCGCTCTTCCTCCAGACTCTGGGTCCTTGATTTCCAAAGGAAATGCAGAACTTGCTTTCATCAGAAAACATAACTTTGGACCACTCAGCATCAGTCCAGTCCTTTTTGTCCTTGGCCCAGGCGAGACGCTTCTTGCGCTGTTTCTTGTTCAAGAGTGGCTTGACACACGGAATGCGACACCTGAATCCCATGTCTTTCATGAGTCTCCTCGTGGTGGTTCTTGAAGCGCTGACTCCAGCTGCAGTCCACTCTTTGTGGATCTCCCCCACATTTTTGAATGGGTTTGTCGTCACAATTCTCTGCAGGGTGCGGTTATCCCTAGAGCTTGTACACTTTTTTCTACCACATTTTTTCCGTCCCTTCGCCTGTCTGTTAATGTGCTTGGACACAGAGCTCTGCGAACAGCCAGCTTCTTTAGCAATCACCTTTTGTGTCTTGCCCTCCTTGTGCAAGGTGTCAATGATTGTCTTTTGGACAGCTGTTAAGTCAGAAGTCTTCCCCATGATTGTGGTGCCTTCAAAACAAGACTGAGGGACCTTTTAAAGGCCTTTGCAGGTGTTTTGAGTAAATCAGCTGATTAGAGTGGCAGCAGGTGTCTTCTATATTCAGCCTTTTCAGAATATTCTAATTTTTTGAGATACCAAATTTGGAGTTTTCATTAGTTGTCACTTATGAATATCAAATTTAAATGTAATGAACATTGGAAATACATTGGTCTGTGTGCATTGCATGAATATAATGTACAAGTTTCACGTTTTGAATGGAATTACTGAAATATTTTCAACCTTTTGATGATATTCTAATTTACTGGCCAGCACCTGTATGTTGTTAATGTTTGAACTCACGTTGTCTGCTGGGTCTGTTTCCAGAGTGAGTTTTAATGTTGGTTCAAGAAAAGGAAACAACAGCTGCGAGGCTGAGGTGTTCTCGCTGTTGCAGCATTTCACACATGTACGTTTTACTTTAAAAGCAGAATTAACGACAGTCATGAAAACGGGCATAAAATCAGACCTATTATCATTTCAGGTCACAGGTGCATCTGTTTTATTACAGCCACTTTCACAGAAATTTATTATGATGGCTAATGCTAATTCATGGTGATATGCAGCAGCAGCGGCAGCACATTTCCAACCTCCCCCTCATAACCCAGTGAGCCTATAGAAGCATCATGTGTCCAGGCTCTTGTCTTTTGATCGTGATCCAAATTTCATGACCTCAGCTGAGGTTTGAAAGGTAGACGAACTAATAAATCAAGAGTTGTGCCTTCAACTCAGCTCCTTCTTTACCACAACGGATTGGAACGTGCCCTCGTTGTGACAATCATCTCCCGCCTCTTCCTGTGATTGTGAACGAGACACCAAGATACTAAAACGTCTCTGCTGGAGGCAGAAACTCACTCCCAACCTGCCATGGGCCTGGCCTCATACACGTTTAGCACCACTTAAAACATAGCCCCAAATCATATTGTTCATGGCTGAATCCAACAAGGTTTCAGGTAGGGCTTCAACCTGCAGTAAGAGCTTTTGAGCCGTTTCAACTTCTGCTGCACCCAAGATCACACTGAAGGTCATGTGATGAAGATGAGACCCTTAGGCTACCAAAGCAGACAGCCTCCTTCTCCACGGCTGAGATCTTGTTCATGAACACCACCAAACGTGACTGCACTGACACCAGGTATTCCTGCAGGAACATCTGCGGAAGGCCTTGGTGGATATGGCCATAATCCTGCTTTAAGTTCACACACCAAACTCGATCCATTCAGTAAATCTATTTTTATTCCACTGAGTTGGACAAAAGTCACACGGTTCATCTTAATTTCAGGTTCAACGTGCGGCAGAATCAGGCACAGAGAAAACTTTGTTCACACTGAGAACATTTTCAAAGCTTGATAGGTAATTTTTCATTTATCCCATAGTACCTTAAAGGACGACACAGAGAGAGAGAGAGTAGATTATTATTATTTGTAATGTCCATGAATCGTCATGCGAGAGCTGGGCGGAAACCCAACCCCCACTCTGCTCTAGCCTTCGGCTCACCAGCTCTGCATACCCGCATTCTCCACCAAAATGTTGGGTAATATTTAACCTCCATAACCCTAGAGATTCATGATGTGTTAATAACACAAATTGGGCATCTTTTAGGCCTCAAAAAGGTAAAATTATAAAAATACCCAACAAAGCTTGGGTACAAGACTGTTTCTCCACAAAGTACCAGTACTGGGACAGCCCTGAGTTCTGTCCAAATCCTCCCAAAAAGACAATAAACTATTTAGTTTTTAACTAACTTATTACTTTGATTATTTTGACACAATTGCGCCTATAATGAGAAGTTGGCTGCTATTCTATCAATCGGAAGTGTTTCCTTTGTGCTTTTACACAAGACAAGTCTCAGCAGCTACGGATCATGAAGGAACTTAATGTCAGGAGTTCTGCAACAAAAACAGGAGCAACTTTACGCCATGCTAACGAGTTAGCATCAGACTGTGTTTTTTCTGTAGCCCTACATCAGTAGGAGCTATTTTTATCTTGTTGGCATCAGTGATCCAGTCTCTTCAACCTAACGCAACCCACAACACCAGTCTGTTTATTTATTTATTTATTCCTTTTTGTCTCTCGGGGGGAAACGATCAGACCAGATTACAGAAATCTATAAAGAGGTGACAGGAAGCTTGGCTCGTTCAGGGTTAGAGGGAGGTCACCAGACCTCTTTCATGAGCTGGTCTGATCTCTCTCTCTCTCATTACGGCTCACCCACTGGGTCTCGTTGACTACAAGTGTTCGTTAACTTCTCTGTGGACATAATTCTGTTGCTTGATTGTGGAAGAAAATCACAATCACTCCTCTGTTGGTCGACACTAAAATCCTAACCATTGAACGTGATCCCTCCTCGAGTGGGAACTCGTTTCATTCATTTATGGATTTTTTCATTTCTTTGGGGAACAATTTCAGAAATACATTCATTACTAACAGCACCAAGTGTTATTGTAGAAATATTCTTTGTCACAGTAGAATCATAGTAATGCTTAATGTCTGGCCTAATTAGGATAAGAATCAAATTTCTATCTAATAGTCACCAAATGAACCCAATTCATTTATCTCCCATCGTCTACTCGATCATTCAGTCCTGTAGACTAAACGTGTTTGTGGTGAGGAGAGCTCACCATCATAGGAACTGTAGGATCCACCCCGTTTTAAAACTCATGCTTCAGCCTATCTCCTTTCAGACCCCCCAGCCACACACACACATGTAGTTTAATGTGGAAACTGTCTTCATGTAAATCATTTCAGGTTGAAGGTTCTGATGTAGCGACTCGCATCTTTATACGTCGCTGTGAACAGCGCCATCTTCTGTGAATCCTACGTAAATCATTGTTACCCCTTTCTCTCATCAGGTGATTTAATACATGATGACATCATCAGATCTCCTTTCTTTCCTGAGTGCAGTCCAGTGTTCTGGGGTGTTTTGCATGAAGTTTACTCAGATCAGGTTGTCTGTTCCTCAGACCAGATGCAGTGCGGGGCAGCTGCGACACTGACTCTTCACAACCTCAGGAAGAACAACCCTGCTGCCCGACAAACCCAACGAAGCTTCCGTGTGCCTGAAATGATCCAGAAAGGAAGAGACAGAAATAGAAGCTCAGTTTGAGCGTTGTGTCCCATTTTCTTACTTTCTTATTTGCCTCTGAAGTAGATCTTTGCTGAGTGTGCACATCTTTATCAGGCTGCTGAGCTCTTGTTTAATTACGGACAGGCCCAGGATCAGGGACAACGTCTTTGTTAACAGTTTTCTGTGTTCGTGGTACCAGCTAATCTAACCGTCCTCGGTCACATTATCGTTTTTTTAGATTTCCCATTAAATCCACTCGAGAAGCTCTTTCCATGAAGTGGAGATTGTAATATGATTTCAAAGCAATCCTCACTTCTCTATTCACACTGCTGCTGTCACCGTGTTCAGATTAGATGATGGACACTCAGCAGTCTCAGATAGGCAGATGGACCATGGGGAATCAGGAAGACCTAAATAACAGGAACAGTACTGTGTGTGTGTGTGTGTGTGTGTGTGTGTGTGTGAGACAGTACCTTTCATCTTTAGCTTCAGCAGTAGAACACACTAAATCCTCCAGGCTCTCCCTCTCAGGCACAGGCATCACAATGACCTGACAAACACGCGTTTTGTTACCAAATCTGCTCCTGAAACACTTTTTGTGCCACACACTCTGAATCTACCTTGGGATAGCACTGGCAGAGGCTCCACGCAGTCCCAACACACACCATGGTGGCTCCCAGAACACACATGGTGACATAGACGTGTGGCCTCTCCTGCACCATGATGAAGAGGCCGACCGCCACCACACACAGGCCGGCCACGATCAGCCCGTATCTGTACGGTTTTCCCTCCACCATCATCACGACTGCCACCGCTGAGCCAGGAGTGTGCACCTGAGAACCTGAGTCTGAGGGAAGGCTTTACTCTGCTGTGTACCGGGGCTTGAAGGTGAAGAAATACGTTCCACTCTGTTGCTCATTATAGCCTGCAGTCACCCTGCTCAGGTCAGGTAGAAATCTGTGTGTGTGTGTGTGTGTGCACGTGGGGTGGGTGTGTGTGTGTGTGTGTGTGTGTGTGTGTGTGTGTGTGTGTGTGTACCTGATAAGTCACCTTGCTTCAGGCTGCTGGCAAAAAGGAATCTCACCTACGAGCTTCGGATCAGCTGACCGTCCATGTTCGTCTGGTTGGTGGACTTTTCCACGGCTCCTGGGACTCACCTCCTTTTACATAAACATGCAGTAACGGCTTCAGAAAACCTTTTATTGGTTGAAGTTTATAAGAATGTTAGAATAAACAGTGTGCATGCTGCAAAGAGGGGATACAAAGCAGAGAGGTAAACATCGTTGTTCTGTTATTCAGACACTGTGCTCCAGCAGAGGATACTAACACACACAACGCATTGCATTAGTGCTGTAAAGCTGTTCTGCACAAGCACAAACAGAAGAGAGAGTGTGTGTGTGTGTGTGTGTGTGTGTGTGTGTGTGTGTGTGTGTGTGTGTGTGTGTGTGTGTGTGTGTGTGTGTGTGTGTGTGTGTGTGTGTGTGTGTGTGTGTGTGTGTGTGTGCACTTGTCTTTATGGGTTTGTGTGGACCAACCCCTGACGGGAGACCAAAATTGTGTGGACATTCACCATTGTGTGGACATTTACCCGGTCCACACAATCAAAGTCCTAGAGGAAGCTTCCTTTGTCCCACCTAGAGTTAAACATAATTTTTGCACCATTCTGGCTATAGTGGAAGTCAGGGTCCACACAAACAACTCAGAAAACGTAGTCCACACAAACCCATAAAAACTCGTGTGTGTGTGTGTGTGTGTGTGTGTGTGTGTGTGTGTGTGTGTGTGTGTGTGTGTGTGTGTGTGTGTGTGTGTGTGACATGCAAAAGTAGTGAAACGTTTGAACGCGTTTTTTCCTGACATTGACATGTTTCATCGTGCAGCTCCGTCTGTATCAGGGTGCCTTCCAGCTGCAGCATTCTGGTGAACAGGAAATGTCGTTCAAGTAGATTTCTGAGGAAGGGTTTGAATAATTAATTTCTAGGTCGCTCCACGATCAGCCTCAGTTTGGAGAAGTCAATCTGTAGGTGGAGTCTCATCTGTGATGAGAAGGTAAGACGGGATCAGACTGCACTGAGAGATCAGACGTGGAAGAACTGGACCTGCAGTTCTGTAGAAGTCCCGCAGAGCTCATCAGTAAAAATGAGCAGCGTGCGTCTGACCTGAAAAGAGACCGGGATAAATGAAGGAGATGCAGAGGGGTTAATTATTGCCACGTATCATTACAACAAATAAACACAAAGGTCCTTCATAGTTCTGTTAAAGTATTGATTAGAAAAACTGGGGTTTAGATTTAATTTTACTTAATGACTCATCTCATCAAATTAGACTAAATAAAGTAACACTTAGAGAAATGAACCGTTTGATTGGTTGGATCTGACTATAGGCCCACACATAACCACTTACATAAACAGTTTCCTTCTTAGCTTTTATGTCTTGTTGGAGCGCAGATTTAACAATCCTGACAGAAAACAGGGATTGATTTGTTGTTGTCTGCTAAAGCAAAAACAAACCTTTGTGTTTGAAAGTGAACACCAAGAGAATTACTTTACTGGACTGGCTTCCTCAGAATAGCAGGAAATCCCTTTGTGTTGGCACACCGTGTTGGTAATGTGATAAACGTTACGGTTAGGCTCGGATGAGATTTCCACAGAACACAACTGCTGAACAATCTGAAAACGTGACGGCTGTCTGAAGCAGCAAGTGTGTGTTACTGCAGCAAAGTGGACCACGATTCACAGGAACCTCTGCTCCTGGAAATAATGTCATAAATGTTTACGGCAGCAGAGCCACACATGTTTTTGAGCCACTACCAAGCAGCTAATAGCGATGTTCTTTACTGGACATCTTAGGCAATTTAGAATTACATTTACAGTTTCTGGTGTTTTTGACTAATGTTACACATCATTTAGGGCAGAAGGTGCTAAACACCAGCACACGTAAAAATGTGAATAGTTTATTTCTTTAGATCAGAAAGTAAAGCGATATCAGACGATTGGTAGTTCAAGTCCAGCTTACCCACCACATTTAAATTCAGCCCACTTAATATTTCCTTTTACTGTTATTAGTGACAAATCTCCATTTGTCACCAGGTGCACCAGCCTTGTGTGTAATAGCCTTTTACAAGAAACATGTTTTTATTTTTATTTTTTTAACAAAACTATAAAATCCATCCTTTCCTTTTCTAAAATGACTATTTCCTGTTGCTGGGGGGCTAATAGTAAGAATGGCTGTGCAATAATTAACCAACCAGGTGTTTAATGGTGGTTCTGATCTTGTCTTTGCGGGCCTTTCTGTGCGTGTGTGGTCTTTCTGCGGTCTCCTTCCACCATCCAACAACACCAACGTCTGCTTAACTATTGGGTTTGAATTAATCGCGCGTGTGTGTGTGTGTGTGTGTGTTGACCCAGTGACCAGCTATAGGAACCTTTACCCGGTGGTCGCTGTAGCAGACCTCAGCACCTTGTGGTCCTGAATGAATGCATGAATTCCAAAGATGGCAGGATGAATGGTGTCAGCATGTTTGTCAGTTGAAGCCTTGATATAAACACAAGCTCGTGTGTTTTCAGAAGTATGTCACACACTTACAAAATCAAACTTCATCACTTAAGAGCATTCAGATGATCATTTCAGATAAAAAGTGGCAGATATAAAACTTAACAAAACAAATAGTGTTTTATTATTAAATGGCTTTGTAGTTTATTTAGTATTTTCCTCAGAATGGGACCCTGATTGTTGCACTGTCCCACAGCTTTGGTCATAAGGCACAAAAAAAGGAACAGGCTGTAGTGAGTTCATCCACGGGCCCATGCAGGTCTCACTACGAACCCATGACAGGCACTGAAGTGAATCTAAGATGTCCATCAGAGGTTAAAGCTGCTGACTGTTCTCCTGGCTCTTCATCACCATGTCATAGGATGGAGGGGGCTCCATGGTCCAGGGAGGGGGGGTGGATGGCAGGGGAGGTTCTGGCTCCGGTGTCCTGATGACAGAATCCGCTGACATCTCCCTACGAATTCGATCCAACCTCCTGATGAAACAATTTTGGAAAGGTCATAAGAACAGAGGTTAGTGTGCAGTAACTTTACTATAGTGTTCACATGTAAACACTTTTATCAGACTTCAGAAACATAATCAGACTTTCACTACTAGTATTTAAATCCTTAGTAACTTCTACGTTACACTTCTCAGGAGTTTTCTGTTTTTGCATTTTTGTCATACATAAAGGTTTTACATCACCAAACAAAAGCAACCTGAGTACGTATAAAAAGCTGTTTTCAAATCGTGATTCCATTTATTTAGGAAAAGGGTAATCCAGATAACTGACCACTAAACTTGATAGCATATGGGGAGCTAAATGCTAACTGCTAATGATTGCTCACATCACTGTGAAGCGGTTTTGTCCCACTAATTGTTTGATTCTGTTACATTGAAATGTCCTGTTTAAGGTCAAAGGTCAGACATTCTCCTTCAGGATTTCCTGCTAGAGCAGAATTAATGGTTCCACCAATTAGTGCAAGAGGTCCTGATCCTGAAGCAGCGAAGCAGCTCCAGACCATCACACTACCACCACCATGTTTGACAGATGAATGGATGTTCTGTTTCTGAAATCCAGAGCTAGTTTGACCCCAGGTGAAGATCTACACTTGCCTAGAATATCTAGACACACTGTAGAGTAGCTAAAGATCTTGCTCTGCAGGTTGGCCTAGTCATGCTCCATTGTAGCCTAAAGCCTGGTTCATGCTCCTCCGTCAGCTCCACAAGGGACAGACGTGCACGGATTGACGGAAGTGTTTTGCTCTCATACTTCTCCGTCTCCTGGAGAGTGTTGCAAAGCAATTCCCCACCAGGACAGCAGAGGGCGTAGCGCTGTTCTGTGGTATCCTTTCATGTATCCGGTCCAAGATAGTGTATTTATGTTGTGTTTTTTGTGTGTATAAGAGACTTTTAACACGGACATATTTGTCTCTCATTCTTCTCCACCTCTTCATGCGCTCCCCACCTCTAAACCCACGTTTCCTTCATTTCCGTCCACAAATAAAATGCTTGCTGCGCATCTTTTCACTCCTCCAGTCACGGGAGAATTAAACGTTCATAATTTAGAGTTTTTTCACGAGGTATTCTTCAAACTTCTCCGTCTGCCGCTAGTTATCCTCAGCTCTCTTTATGTTTTTGAGGGCGCATTGGTGGCGGTGTAGATGACAGCGGTGCCCTGACCAATCACAAGCTTGCGTTCTCCGCCTCGTTCGACGGATGTTTAAAAAAGTGGGCTCAACTCCGTACAAACTTGCGTGCTTGCCGGGGCCCTACGCAAGAACGGATAATGGCGTTGCATGTCTCCGCACTGATGCAGACGGAGAAGCATGAATCAGCCTTTAGGTCTAGCCCAATGGCAGCTCTCTATTTGCAGAGAGACGTTGGGCAGTCTTAGCACCACATTTGCAACAAAGAAAAAAACTACTAAAATGTCGTCGCCTCTAGAACAGTGCTCGTTTGGAACAGCGTTGACGTTAATTCTGAACGATTAGACTTGAGCCTTTCTTTGAGATATGAGCAGATAGAGGTACTTCAGTGATTTATTTTGAAAAAGAATGTACCTACTTCATCTTCCTCTTCTTCAATGGAACATGGCAGACTGCCTCATTGAATGGTTTCTGTATTGGTTAATGTGTTATGTAGTTATTTACTCTAATAGTGCTGTCTGATTGCGGAGACAGTTTGAAAGACAGCCGTAGAGCCTTCCATGACCGAGCTCTGTCCATGAGTCATAGCCAGACTATATATTTACATATTTAGAATGGCTTACCACCTTTTGGCTCATTGGGACACAGAATAGTCTACCAGAAATTTTGGGGATCATAAGATGTTTTTGGGTAAATGTGAGACGACTGTTTGCTTTTGTTAGCAGAGGTTTTGGCTTTGAACTCGAGAGACAACTGTCATGTGAAAGTGTTAATGGTAAGCTGTATGTTATATATATATATATATATATATATATATATATATATATAGCACTCATTACAGAAAGAAAAATCACATAGTGCTTCACAAAGATCAACAAAAGCACGTTCTCCGCTCACATGATTCCAAGATGGCAGTCCCCTTTCTGAATATCAGACAATAAACAAAAGACTGAGCTGGAAATGGAGGAAATGCTTCTACTTTTATTGTTGATGAGGCGTCGCAGCCAGCGTAATTTCAAAATTAGGAAAGTATGGGTATGGTGGCAAAGAGGTGCCAGGCAAAGAGTTTATGCCAATCTACTCCAAGAGATGCGCCTTGAAGACCCAGAACCCTTCTGACAGTATCGCCGCCTGGATCCTAAATCCTTCGAGGGGGTAAAGGAAAAAGTGGGCCCATCAATTTGCAAGGTACAATTTTGTTTATTTTTCCGACATGCAGACAGGGGGCTGCATCTGAATACAACTTTGAATCATGTGAGAGGAGAACGCGCTTTGATTGGCCACTAGAATAGTTCAGTTCAGCCGGAAGCTCACGCTGGGTGCACATGGTGAGGCGAAAAATATCAAATCAGTTTGATTTTCACCTCATTGTCTCATGAGGCAGAAAACTCAGCTAAAATTAGGCACACACAGTGAGGCACACTCAGTGTCTGCTGAGCAAATGGCCTCCAACGACTGTTGGCTCAGCAGTTTGCTCTCTTGTGCGGCAGGCTTAAAGGAGCAGTACAGCTGAATGTCATCTGCATATAGGTGATAAGAGACATTATGAAAATAATCAATTTTCTGTCCAAGAGGGTGTATGTACAGTAGAAACAGCAGTGACCCCAAAACAGAGCCTTGGGGTATCCCACAGAACAGATCGGTAGAATCTGACATGATTTGGTTTATACAGATACTGTATCTTCTGTTAGAAAGGTACGATATAAACCAGTCTAGAACCGTTCCAGAGATCTCCACCGAGTCATGGTCTCTTAGTTAAGGTGCTGTGATCAGCGGTGTCAAAAGCTGAAGAAAGATCTAACAATACCAACACTGTGAATTCCCCGTTGTCTGCAGCCATCATGATGTCACTGGAAACTTTAAGCAAAGCTGTTTCTGTTGAATGCTTTTTACGAAAACCAGACTGGAATTTATCAAAACTATTGTGTAATTCCAGAAAAGTAATCAGTTGATCTACCACAACCTTTTCTATAATTATAGAGAAATTGTTTTAGGCTGAGAGGACGCCAAACTGGGTTTTTAAGGACAGGTTCAACAGCTGCATGTTTGAAAACAGAAGGTACAGAGCCAGATTGGCGATAGATTAATAAAATCCACAATGGGCCAACTAGGTCAAAAGTCTTAAGAAACAAAGTGGTGGAAGAATATCAACAGGGCATGAAGTTGGTGTCATGTTTTCCTGAATGAGAGGAGTAGAGAAGGACCATGATTGGGAGGAAGGTGGTTCGATGGGAGAGTAAGAAGTGGATGGGGTATTATTCTAGATATTTGAAATCCCCTTTCTTTTGTCTTAACTTTACAAACATTTTAACATACTAGATGTGATAATACAATGTATAATAAAGGTTGTAATACCCATCAGTGAGAGTTTGGTCTGAAGGCAGGAACATCTACATTCCACACATCGGCCACAACGACCTGAGGAATATGCAGTCAGAGATACTCAAATCTGATTTTAAGTGCATTATTGACACTTTTCTTCAATCAGATCGGCGACTCATTATCTCTGGCCCTTTACTTGCCCCAGCTTCAGAGACGTCAAGTTCACTCGTGCTCTTCAGCTTCACACATGGCTGAAGGGCTACCGCTGTAAACTTGGCATTCTGTCCGTGGACAACTTTATGGCCTTTTTTAATCGCTCATATCTTTTTAAAACTGATGGGGTTCATCCAAACTCACTAGGGTCTCGTATCCTGACAAGAATATAGAATTTACATTAACCTCATCCAATAGAAATCTGGATGTTCAGTGAGTCCGCTCCATATTAGTGATTATCAGTATGCATCACTGATACCTGTTATTATTACCCATAGGCCTAATCACAGCAATTCTACAGTGAATCGCAGGAATCTAAACAATGTACATTTGGTTCGGACTCTGCCTACTAGACCAAAACAAAATTACATCAAGATGTCCTTACTTAATGTCAGATCAATAACTAATAAGTCTTTGATTGTAAACGACCTAATAACCACTCATTCTGTGGAATTTATGTTTTTGACTGAAACTTGGTCAGAGCAAACTGGAACCGCTGTGCTCAATGAGACTGTGCCTCATAACTTTAATTTTATTCACACCACCAGATCAGGTAAAAAGGGAGGTGGCTGTTGTTTTCTCTGACTCTTATGGCTGCAAAAACATTAATTTAGGCAAATTCTTATCATTTGAATATCTTGCTTTATCCGTTCAATGCAAGAATCCAATACTGATAATAACAGTTTATCGTCCTCCAAAAACAAAGTGTGAGTTTTATGAGGAATTATCTGAATTACTATCGAAGGTTTCTATAGATTTTGAGCAGTTACTTATTTTCGGTGATTTTAATATTCATGTGGATAAACAGGAGGCCCCAGAAGTGAGACAACTTTTTAGCATCCTTGATGCCTTCAGTTTAACTCAGCATGTATGTGGGCCTACTCACAACAAAGGTCACACTTTAGATTTAGTTATACCGAATTGTCTTAATGTTACTGCTCCTGCAATTATAGATATGGCTATGTCTGACCATTACTGTTTATTTTTTAATGTTTTAGCTGTTCCTCACAAGCTGCATAACCCTCAGGAAGCCAGAAAACGTTTTATAGACAATAGCACAATAGAAAACTTTAAGGAAATTATATATAAATTGCCTGCCTCTACAAGATCGCAAACAGTGATGAATTTTAACTTAAAATTGGAAAATGTAATGGATCAAGTTGCACCCTTTCAAACTCGACGCATACAACAACACAAACCCTCATGGAGGAAAGGGCTCGAAATCCGAGCCTTAAGGAGGAAATATCGGCGGTGGAGGAAATCTAAACTTCAAATTCATTATGATAATTGCAGGGACCAACTCTATGAGTACAACGAATGAAAAGAAGCAGAATTGACTTCTTTTCTAAAATTATAAATGAAAATATTAACAATAGTAAAGTCCTTTTTACTACATTCAATAAGATTATAAATCCTCCTTCTGGTCTTCCTGCTGAGATGTCATCTTTAGCAAAATGTGAGGAATTTGCATCTTTAACAGTAAAATTGTGAACATTAGGCAGAATATTTCCAGATCCAATTATGACCTCGTACAACAGCAGTCCAGTACCGCACTCTGTACTATGACTCATTTTGAGCTTTTAAATGGTAAAGCACTAGATATCCTGATTAAACAACTCAAATCGTCCACTTGCTGCCTGGATCCTATTCCAACAATCTTTTTTAAAAATATTTTCCCGTGTCAAATCTGATGTTTTGGAAATCATTAATTTGTCACTTCAATCAGGAATGTTTCCCAGCGCACTAAAAATAGCCGTCATTAAACCCTTGCTAAAAAAGAGTGGCCTTGATCCAACTGCGTTCTCCAATTATAGACCGATCTCAAACTTACCGTTTCTTAGTAAACTTCTGGAGAAAGCAGTTTTTATTCAGATCAATCGTTACCTTACATCAAATAACATCTTTGATACTTACCAGTCTGGCTTTCGCAGTGACCACAGCACAGAGACAGCTCTCATTAAGGTTGTTAATGACCTACACATAAGCACGGACTCTGGCAAAGTAACTGTTCTTGTCCTTCTGGACCTTAGTGCTGCATTTGATACAGTTGATCATGACATTTTGTTAGAGAGGCTAGAACACTGGGTTGGTTTCTCCGGTCCAGTTCTTAGTAGGTTCCAAACATACATTAGAGATAGGCAGGCATTTATGTCCGTTGGGGGGTTTAACTCCAAAAAATTAGTGGTTACTTGTGGTGTTCCTCAAGGTTCTATCCTTGGTCGCTATTGCAGATGACCTGCAGTTCTATATGTCATTGTCTTCTGGTAATACAGCTCCTCTTCACTCTCTTATAGAATGTATGAAGGATATGGATGCCTGGATGTCTGAAAATTTCTTACAATTGAATCAAGACAAGACAGAAATTCTGGTATTTGGTCCGAACGCACAGAGACAGACAGTGGTAGACTTTCTCGCCTCTCTGTCTCTTAAATGTAAAAATGAAACACGAAACTTGGGTGTATTTTTAGACCTGAATTTTAAAAAACACATTAATCATACAACTAAAATAGCATTTTTTCATTTACGTAACATTTCTAAAATCAAACATTTTGTCTCAAGAACTGACCTCGAAAAGCTAATCCATGCATTCATAACCAGCAAGCTCGATTGTTGTAATGGTCTTTTAATTGCCCTTCCTCAGTACGCTATTTACAGATTGCAGCTGATTCAGAATGCGGCTGCTCGTGTTCTGACTGGTACAAAGAATTCTGAACACATTACTCCTCTTTTAAGATCTCTGCACTGGCTACCAGTTGAAAAACGAATTGATTTTAAAATCCTACTGCTTGTATAAAAAGCTCTCAATGGCCACGCACCACAACATATTACAGACATGCTAGTACCTTATACACCGGTCAGACCACTCCGGTCTGCAGATCCGGGCAATCTGGTGATACCGCATACACGTTCTAAGTCAGGGGAGGCTGCCTTCAGCGTCTATGCACCTAAGATCTGGAATACTCTGCCTTTAGAGAAGAGGGAAGCAGCTACAACAAATATTTTTAGGAGAAATTAAAAACCTTTTTATTTCAACAAACATATGGCTAGGTTGTTTCATTTCTAATTTATTTCCTCATTTCATAGACATAGTTTTATTCATAAATAAGCACTTACAGTTATGTTTTATGGCTGTGCATGGATGCATGTGCAAATACGTGTATAGATGTTTGTGTGCGTGTGTGTGTGTGTGTGTGTGTGTGTGTGTGTGTATGTTTGAATGTGTAGATTTTAGTTTCATGTGTATATTTTAACATGTAAACACTGATTGTTTTTAAGGGTGTACATATTTTATAATTGTTTCTTTTATTTAGTCTCTTTTACTGTTAAGCACATTGAGTTGTTGTCGTACAGGAAATGTGCTCTATAAATAAAGTCATTCATTCATTCATTCATTCATCCACACTAATGAAGTCGTGTTCTTGGCACCTCTCTTCAACAAAGAGCAGAATGATCCTAGATTTTATCTCCTCCAACAATCCGTGCAGGACTCCACCACATGCCTGCTTTTTTCCTCTCTGACCTACTTTTAGAAGATTTGAGTTTTCCTGAGTGCCTCACTGGCCTTTGTTAGGTTGTGATTTATAAATAATATGATGTGATCTTCTCCAGAGATCTGTTTAAAAATAGACCACTGGATGACCTAGTCTGGTATCTGTCTGCTCGTGTGAGAGTTTTAAGGGAAGCCTGAAAACTCTCAGCTGGTTTGTTTACATTGTTCTCTGTGTCAGGGCTTTCCTGTGGGTTCACCATTTTTATGATCAGCTTTAGTGCATCACAACTGGAGTTGTGATTTTTCTGCGCACGCCTCCTTCTGTCTCCTTTTCAGATTCAGTTTGTCTTTTCTCTGAGCTGCAAGCCGATTCAGGGCATCTTAGCATACTAACTGTAATTTAAGACGAGGACCATGTCCCTCATACCTGCTGACTACAAGCCCATTAACATGCTGACGCAACCTGCAAGGTTATTTTGTACAACTCTGAGTCTGTGGTGTGATTTCTACTCGTGCGTCTGTATCTCATCAATCACAAGCAGCCAAACAAATGTCATGCTAATACTTAATAACTTGTTTCACCAGTAGTGTTCAGCTTAGACGGTTAGTTGTAGGTGTTGGACTTGTGTACCTTTGTATGGCTAGGGCCTGCTGCGGGTTGAAGCGCGTTCCCGTGCGGGGGTGCAAAAGGAAGTGACCTGGGACTGGGACAGTCACCTGAAGGTTCTTCAGGGCCACGCAAACTCCCGCAACCACCAGACACAAACCCCCTAGGCCCAGAAAGATCCCCAGCATAAATAACGGCGCTGCGGGACCGTCAAAGTAAAGAGCCATGATGATGCCAGCCGTCAGCAGCAGGACGCCCAGGCAAAGCAGTGTGCAGTGATGGACCGTCATCTCAGGGTCTCCAGCCTCCCAGGGACTTGTTTCCTCCTGTCACACACACACACACACACACACACACACACACACACACACACACACACACACACACACACACACACACACACACTCACACACACACACACACACCAGAGTACCTGACTTTAGAAGAGAAATGTGCAACACGTATAATTACTCTGGCTCTGATGATCCTCCATACCTGACAGGAACTCGTGCTGAGGAGCTGCTGCTTGAAGCTTGATCATTACTCTTTTCCTTCTTATCTCAACTTGAGCGGACCCTCCCTGGCCTGCGATGCCCGCACGATGTCTTCCCGATTCCTGGAAAAATCTGGGAAAGGCAGTCACTCCGAGTCGGTGCGAGTTTCCTGCCAGCCCGCCGCGGCGCGGCGCGCCTCCCTCATGCTGCGCCCCGCTGCCGCTTCTCCACCCGCACTAAACTCATGTCCGGCCCGGCGGCAGCGGCAGATTACGGCTCAGAATCCTGCCAGACAGGAGTTGGTGTTGCAGTGAGGGCTTTCATCTGGGCACAGCAGCTGCAGAGGACGTATTTTCATTTTTTATAACGAGGAAGGCTCTCGGTGACGAGGACCCGAGGGGCAGGGCGTCCTCGCGCTCTGAACGCGGTCACTGTGCCTCTGTTTGGGAAAGCTGCTCGCGCTGAGTTATGGTCGCAGTTAAAGATGAGCTGATTCCTTCCTCCTGGAGATGAAAAGATGAATTTGAGCCCAGCTGAGGGGCGGGAGGCAACACCACCCAGCTATAAAACATAATAAAAGCGGTGGCTGAAGAAGCCAGATCAACCAGTCTTTCGTTTGTTGCCTTGTTCAGCAGCCGTGGTCTTTATGGGTGGGGTGCTAAAAGCTGCCTTTAATGTGCTGTTAACATTATTATTAACAATGAATAAAATAAACAGGGAGCCGTTGCGATATAACCTAAATAATGAAATCTAAATAAAACGTGGTGGTTTCTAACTAAATATTCAGTTTACTCGGAAATGAAAAAATGAAAGCCCACCAAAATAAAATCGAGGTGAGGAATCTCCAGTATCTAGTATTTGTAAGTTTATATTGTATGTATGGGATTGTGGCGTCACACTTTACAGCGTAACTATACTGCATAGTTAATTATGACCAGTAAGATGTGATGATTCCATATAAATGTGAAATATCAACCTGAGTGATCTTTGAATGTTTAACCAGAAGAGTTTAGGATTCTTTGCTTGTTCAGGGACTATAAACACACTTCGTAGTAATTCAGGCAGAGTCAAGTATATAGTTAAAATGAATTTTATTCTTTTCTAAACTAATGATAATACATGACAAGCTATGAATAACGATATGTGATGGAGTGTGTATGCGGTGATGTAATGTGTGTTGTGGGTGCGGTTCTAATTCTGTGGATAAAGAATCTTTAAACTTTATGTGAGATGGCCTTAACCTTAATTTGCATCTAATGAACATCGTGTACGAGTGTAGATAATGATTACCTTGTTAAATCAAACAGTACTGATCATGATATAAATGTATCATTGGAAAAACAATATTCATTTCAACTTCACTGAATTGGGCACAGATTATTGAAACATTTCATAGAATATTTGGTTCATTCAACCATATAATTATGTAATGATTATTTAACGTATGAGTTGTAAAGTTCACTTCTTATTCAGAGTGTGGAATCCGGCAGTCTGAGATAAGAGGACAGCTTTTGTTTGGAGACCCAGTTTGACAATCTTGTCTTCATGGAATGTCAACAAGCACTGGAGAATCTTCTGGGTGTTAGAAGATAGAATAGAAAATCAACCTAGATAGTTGACTTGTTTCTGTAGATGACCGGTCACTATGTAGGTCAATATGTAGGTCACAATGGACCCTTTCTGGACATTACAGAATTAAAATATTTTTCAATGTTAAAATACCAAATTAAAGGTGCATTGTGTAAAAAAGCAGAAAGAATGACGTCTGTGGTCACATTTGATTACTGCAGTCCATTTTCTAAACAGAGTCACTTTCTCACTACAGTTCCATAGGTTTTGACTGTTAACAGCTACGGATCAACACCAGATTGTAAATGACAAGTGAAGACAAGTCACACACAGTAATTTAACTGAAGTAGATTAAAGATTAAAGTCCCATTGTTGTCACACACGGGTGTGGTGAAAATTGTCCTCTGCATTTGATCCATCCCCATGGAGAGTGGTGAGCTGCAACTGTGGCTGCACTCAGGAACTATTTGGTGATTTCAACCCCAAACCCAACCCCTTAAAGCTGAGTTTCAAGCAGGGAAGCATTGGGTCCCATCTTTATAAAATATAAGGTATGACCCGACCGGGATTTTGGACTCCGATCTCCCAGTCCCAGGGCAGACACTCAGAAGGGTTTTATACCCATCATATGTGCGAGAATTACAACATTAGGAAACTGCTGCGGTACAAGACAACAAAGTGATACGCAAAAATTACAATTAAGAAATAAGCACAATAAAATGATGATAACATAGGGAGACAATAATTAGAGACTGTTTGACCATTTTTTGTCACGATTCTGCTCAGGGTGAGTGATTTGGCCAAGACGGCCAAAAATCGCAGTGTGATCGGGCAAAAGTCTTTGTTCACATGCTAGCTGCTGCACGGTACTGCACTGCATGTAGTATTAGAGTGTTCCACTAGGGGCACAGTAGAGAACTCACACTGAGAAAAGAGCTGGGTTTGTGGGGTACAACCAAAACAAACATGGTGTTAAGAGAAGAGATCATTAACTGGTTAATTTTGAGATCACAAGAGAAAAAAGACAGCAACAGTATCGCAGATTGTAGGAAAGATCTCTAAACCAGAGACGGAGTCACCATGGGGAGTGTGTCTCATTTGTATTGTCAACTCCACCCACTGGTTACTCAGATATTGCAACGTTTGGATGCGTCATGTTAATTTTGGGGGACGTACACAAACTACACTTCAAATCAATGCAAGTTATGCGTGGCAGCCATTTTAAACATGCATACACATTCATAAATAGCAAGTATATTCCAGGCCTTAGGGGTACAAGAAATAACTTCTGAGTCGCTCCTGTTTACTGGATTTGGTTCAAGCCATCAGGCTTCTGCTTTAATCTGTAAGTCAATTCTATGTAAAGATTGTCTGCGTTAACCTGAACAGGCCCATCCCGGTCTTACTGTGAGACCGGGTTGACGGGTCACGCTTGTGCGTAATCATATCGACGCTTTCTGAGCTGAAGAGGATGTGAGATTCTGGGCTTCTCGTCAGGCGGCTCCTGGATGTGTCGCCACATTGGAGACAGGAACAAGCGCTATTCAGCCAAAGTTTCATCATCAGGGAACATTTTCTAAGTGACAAGTCTCTCTGAGCGACAGGGTTTGGAAAACGCTCGCTTCAGTGGGAGGAATCTTCCCGCATGCGCTCTGCTTCTGCGACGCGCTCCAAGCCAATCTCCACAACTTCAGCTCGCTGTGGACATATGCGCTGACAGCGAGCTGCGCTGAGCGGTGTCCAGCTCAGATGTTCAGATGGGAATCTTTTCTTGGGTGATTTAGCTACATCTGCGATGTGCGTAGAATAAAATGTCAGTTTGTCTGCATGCGTCGGGATAATTCTTTCTATTCTTTCTCCGTCAAAATAAACGGTCAAATACGGGAACTATCCGGTCAACACAAGCCCTGCTTTTAACTGTTCTGTTTTCTTGTGAAAATTGTTGCAAAGAGATATAATTAAACTTGATTAACACCAGAGCCAGGCGCCGTCATCTCCGTGACGGTAAATGAGGGGAAAACAAATTGATCGGATCCTGCACGTCTTTTAACAGGATTGACGCACTTTGTTTTCATTTAGTTGGTTAAAAAAAAGTTGGGCTCGGGTCGGGCCAGAGAATCCTGAAAACCTTTTCGGGCTCAGATTTCAGGCCCGTGCAGGGCTCTAATCCTTCCTGCCAACAGCCATTGTTATATACAACAACTCTTTGATGACTTGATTATTATTATTATTATTCTGAGCTACTCCAGCAATCAGTTTCCCTCTGGGATTAATAAAGTATTTTTGAATTGAATTGAACCACTTTAAAAAGAAAAGCTGGAGAAGAAAACAGCTGACTTAGAAGGAAATGTAACCTTTCAGTGTAAAACTATTATATTGTCCTTTAAATAAATAAAATATAAATGAAATATATTGTCTCCTAATTATGACAAACTAGTAAAACTGGTTACACTACATACCTGTACACTGAAATTTGGTAAGGAAAAAGTGGGAAACACACACACACACACACACACGTCTGTCTTTCTATAATAGTAAGGACCATCCATTTACTTCCATTCATTTTTGTGACTGTATACGCCTAACCCTAACCTTAACTAAAAGTTAATTCACATCATCCCTCTAAAACTAACTGGTAAGCTTCTAAAAACAAGTTAGGACCACGAAAATGTACACACACACACACACGTGCGCGCACACACACACACACACACACACACACACACACACACACACACTGAGTATATTACATTCTACCACTTAAAAAGAAGAGTGGTCTGTAATTTTCATCATAGGTACTGTGAGAAACACAATGTAAATTAAATCCAGGAGTTTATATTGTATTATTATTTATTTTATTTCCAAGAGTTATACAGGGCTGGACAAAGTCTGCAGGAAAACATTTAAAAATAACTTTTATGAATTAATCTAACTTTTCCATTAAAATCTAAAGAGTTTCTAAGAAAGAAGAAAAAGAGAAGAATCATCTTTAGTGTTTTATTAAAGAACATCCAATTCACAGCACACCACACAGCAGCTGCAACATGTTCTCCTGCATTGTTTTCTGTGAGAAATACACCACCCATCATCACACATGCATGCATAAAAAGAGATATAAGGCAACATGACACAGTGGATCATCTGCAATCAGGTGATTTGTGCTTCCTTCAAGACTCCAAAATGAACACCTGTCTTTACCATAAATTTACAATCTAAGTGCAAAAACACTAATGTGATCGTTCTGTTACAACAACAGGTCGGTTAGGGGATGGACGCTTGAGACATGTTGCCAGCGGTCAGCAACGGTCTGCTGAGCAATGGAAAAAAGCATATGGTCACATGAGTCACAATGTGAGGAGTGCATGAGCGCCACACAAACGGAAACATGGGGCAAGAATTTCCTCAAGGTTTTAGGATGTTGCAAAGGAAAACTGTGCTGTTTGGCAGGCAAACGCGGGCTTTATTGCTGGGGAATCCCAGTAAAATGAATAAAGTCTGAGTATCCGTGTGTTAAGAAATGTAAAATTTCCTGAGTGTCTTTGCTACTATGGCAACTGGTGACAGGATTTTAGTTGCTGCTTTTTTAACCAATCAAGTTCCAGGAAAATGTACCAAATATATAAAGGCGAGTATAGCTAAAGGGACTTTTATATCAATATAACAACATTTTAATCATACGTTAATGAACAGTTTTCACTGATGACACAAGGTCAAGATGAAAAAGGTCACTAAAGTGTTTTGTTGAGGTGAAATCAAGTACACACAATATAATAGTTCCCATTTGTTTTGATTTCAAGGGTGTTTTAATGCTATTTGAAAACAAATGTTGTTTTTATTCACAATACAGATCCTGCTTGTTCTTTATGCACTTTAAAGGGATACTGTAGGCACGTTTTTCCTGTTTTTAAGCCATTTTCTTGAGCCAGCATGTGCTAAAATGAGTCTTTACAGGGTTAATGAAATGTCACTCAGACTCCCACCACCCTCTGGGGCCAGAATACAGCATTTGCAACTTCAGAGTTGCCGGTCCGGTCTGTTGGTCTGACTAGGGAAAAACTGGACCTGACATTCCTGGTGCTGCAGTCTGCTTCCAGCATGTTTCCTGCATGTTTTAGATCATTAAAATAACTGATTTGTTTAATTTAGTGATGAATTACTCCTGTAGACACTAGGGTTGTCACGGTGTGAAAATTAACCTCACGGTTATTGTGACCAAAATTACCATGGTTTTCGGTATTATCGCGGTATTTTTTAAAGGTGTTACATTTTCAGACAACTGAATAAACCCTGTATATCAGGAAAATATTGTCCTCAGTTTGTGTCTAAATTTAGCCTAAAATTAGTTATTTTGTAATTATGTTGTTTATTTGTTTACATTTTTCCCCTTTAGTCTTTAAAATACCAATATTTGCCCATAACTCCTTATTTTATGTCTGTTTGATGTCCTCATTTTAAAAATATTAGCTCAGATGATACTCAGTACTCAAGTAGCCTTCTAATCAGATACTTTTTTACCCTTACTTGAGTACTAAACCCTATATCAGGAAAATATTGTCCTCGGTTTGTGTCCTTCCAGTGAGCTTTGCAGATGTGGGAAAATGTCATCAGGCAGTAATCGTTGTTAAATTCATAATTATTCTCGGAGAGAGACCAACTCTTATCTGACCCTGGGAGCCCCGTAATGCATAGCGTCATTTCAACATGGGGGTGTCCGCGACACGGTTTATATGCAGGTAGCGGCGCTGCGGCTGCTTTATATAGCGACTCGTTGCATTCTCCCTCAACCCAAATCCTCGGATCACGCATTTTAGCTAAAACGCTAACGTTAGCTTGCCTTGCGTTGACTGTAGAGTTGTGGGTGATGGTCACGCAGATGTGTCATGAGATTTGAAGCGTTGCTGCCTTTCACAGACACTTTTTCTGCTCGTGCTGCAAACAGGATAGCCGTCTTCTATCAGCTGTCCCTCGGCATTCTTCAAATATCCAAAAGATGCCCGTACTTCCCTCTTTGTCTTCTTTGAGGGATAATAAATGTCCTGACCGCTGCCGTCTCCTCCTTTGGCCATTATTTCAGCTTTAGCTTCAAGAAAGTTTTGGTTGTAAACAACAAAGTGCGCATGTGCCGCCGGCAACTTCAGCAGATGATACGGTGGCTGGTAAGGGTCACCGCGCCTACACCACAGCCACGCTTATCCACCGAGATAATATATGTTTTAAAAAACAAGACTGTTATTATTATTGTCAACTTTTTTTACCGGGGTTTACCGCTACACCGGTTACCGTGACAACCCTAGTAGACACAAATGAAGGTTAGGAGACATTTCAGATTTCAGGAGTAGGAGCGAGGATCTTTTTAATCTGCTAAACAGACACTAGGGGGTGCTAAAAGCAAGCTAAAACTGCCTAGTACCCCTTCTCAAACTTTAGTTTCTATTTTGAATTTTCCTGGAAGTATGTCTATGGTTTATGCCAGGTTGTCATTGAGATTTTCATCAGCCATCATGTTAAAGGGTGAATTATATCATTCCTATAAGGATTTCAATATCAGATACAAACAATAGTACTTAAAGTAGCTTTCCGGAGTTTTCCCATTCCAAAATTACGTGTGATTTTTCAGAAATTCGTAAAAGTTATTATCTTGCCATGTGATATAATGTAAGCAATACTTATTCTTTTTTTTTTTTTTTTTGCTAAGCATGCCCCCTGCCCCACAGAGCTCTGTGCAATAGGAAACTGAGCGCCGACCAGAACTAACCAATAGCGTTATGGGCCATTCCCATCTGTACCGGGTCGGCCCGGGCCGGGTAGCGTAGGTTGTTTACATATCTGGGTGGCCTGGTATTTTTCCGGGCCAACCAAGGCTCATTCTCAGCCCTCTTCTCGAGGGGGTCTGCTTCAGGCCGACCAGGGCCAACACACCCACTGCTGACAGCAAATTCACACCTTCCATTAGAGCAAGCCTCTGATTGGTGGGTAGAATCAGCCCACATGGGCTTAAGGATGTGTGGAATCAACTGGGCCAGGCTGGGGCCGACTGGGGCTACCCGGCCCAGGCCGACCCGGTACAGATGGGAATGGCCCATTAGACTATCGCTTACATGCTTCACATTTAAGGAATTCCTCAGCTGATGCAGAGTTGATGAATTTTTCACAAACAAGAAAGTCTCTAAAATATAAATATATGAAAACACAACATGACATGAGAATAATACTCATAAAGCAATGGGTTTTAGGTCTGTTTGTCGGCTACAGAAGCACATTTATAAACAAGAAACGTGATGTCGCCATCTCAAGAAAGTGGAAGGAGAAATTATTTGTGTGATATGCTTGTCAGCCACTAGATGGTGCCATCGGACAAGAGAAATACTCTGGAAAGAGACTTTAAGTGGCAGCTTGCGATTTGAAGAGAAGGAAAAAAGGTTCCGAAATCTGCAGGTCTGCTAAAGACCACATGAGGTGCTTTTTTAAGGTGAATATCTGTTTTTTCTGAAAAATGTTAACATGGATCCTCTCATGCTAAAGTGCGGAAGTAAAGTAAACATTTACAGTCTGCTGCAAAACCAGTTTGGTCTCTAATAAATTATTGTTGCAGTAAAACAGACATTTGTTCTAAGGTGACATTTTAAAGGGATAGTTCCAGATGTCTCTTCTTTTTCTAGGTGGGGTTCTGTGAAGTTTTTGTCATCAGACAGTGGTCACCTTCACAAAGCACTTCAAGTTATACCTAGGATGTCTTCCTATCTCAATGATTTGTAAAAGAACTCAGGCAACGAGGGTGGGGTTCAAGTCACCAGGTTCACCACTGTTCACTCATCACCCTGAGCCAACAAGCAAGGCAGCAGAACCGTGACGGTCAAAACCCAACAGGGTAAATGCACTCACCTTGTTCACACCCTCCAGGCTGCTTTTGGTGGCAAAGTGAGACCAGTGCCAGGATTTCTTCCATGTTAAATAAACTTTAAAAAATCATAGCAGTTTGCATTGATGGCATTTTATAAACCTCTACACAGATAACACGTTTGCTTGGTTATCTGGTTGTTTCTGTAAAGGTTGGTCACTAAAATCCTTCCATTGAAAAACTGTGTCCATGTGAAAAGTGCTGGGAAACAGAATCGGGCAGCATAGCTCTCTGATGGAAAAGTAATGCTGAGTAAAAATAAACAAAATAGGATTTGCATGGATTGCCATCTGATTTTAAGATTTGAGTTGTACTGAGATGGCAAAAAAATCAACCTTTGAACCGACTGACTTTTCAAACTACCTCGAGGGTTAACTCAACTTTTCAATGAAAACATCTAAACAGGATCACTCTGACTGCAGGTGACTATTGACATAACTCAAATCACATCTCCAAATATGTTCTAACTATCCCTTTAAGCAAGGTTAAATCTGCAACATATTTGTGAAAGAGCCTCCATCAGATGGTGCTGAAGTGACTGATTCTCTGTCAGAGCCTTAGTACATTTCTGCTGGCTTTACAAGCACACCTGCAGTTCCAAAGCTAAAATCTTAAAACCATTGGGTATTGTCGAGATGTGACCATTTTTACCCATTAATTAGCCTTGATAAGCTAACAAACCCCAACTGCTTCATAGACATAGACCCTGGACCAAATAAAAATCCTTTTAAAGTTCTATTTATATCTAAATAATAATTCCCTTAACATATTATTTTGGAAGTCAAAATTATTTTTGGGCTAGCCGAATATTTTAACAGTGAAAGAAAGTCAAGAAAATGCAGACTGGTTGCTCAGAGTTGCTGTGCTTCATAATTTCAACAAATCTTTGTGTTTCAGACAGAAAAAGCATGCTTTAACCGAGACAAAAGCATGCTTCAGGAGAATGAGTATGTCTGCAGGCTACACTAGAGTCTTGTGCCTCACAGAGCAGGCATGTTGTCGTCATAATCATTCAGGGTCACACCTCAAAGCTGATTTCTCTCGACTGTCCAAACAGCGGCTCCGTTGCCAGGTGTGTGTCTGAGTAAGCACGCCGCAGGTGTGTAGAACTGCAAGTGGTCTTGATGGCAACCTCGTAGGGAGGTGGGGGTCCCAGCCACGGAGGAAGATGAGGTGCTGGGCTAAATCCACCAGAATCCATGGGTGGATAGTCAAAATCCTCTCCACGACCACCCTGCCTTTGGCGCTCCAGGGTCCTAAACCCACAAAAACCACCATGATAATGACAGAATAATCATGCAAAAGCACACATATGTTATTGTTGTACAGCCTTGAAAGAGGAAGAGTTGCTGAGTCGTGGCACCGTCTTTCTTTGTCATATTTCGGCCCAGTGTGACTTAATTTTAATCACATCTGTAATCATCGGTGTGTGAATGTGTGTGTGTGAATGGATGATTGATACACTGTAGTGTAAAGCGCTTTGGAGTCCTTACTCTGAGAGGCGCTATACAAGTGTGGGTCATTTATCATTTATCATGAGTCCTATGCTGTGTAGTGCTTCATTTCTTTCCCTATCATTCGCAGTTTTGATCAATCAACAAGAACCAGTCAGTTGATTTGATTTATGTAAAATCAAAAGTTGTTGCAATGCAAACGTAGCCATATCATCCCATCTCCATTGGTTACCCATGACTTTTGGTGTGCAATTTAAGATTTAATCTTGTACCATCCTACCTGTCTAACCTGCTCATGCCTATAGTGCCAGTGTGCCCACTGAGGTCAGCTGGTCGCTTGCTATTTTGCACTCCAACCATGAACTATAAAGCAAGGGGTGAGCAGCCTTTGTGTCTATTGCCCCAGTCCTCTGGATGCACCACCCATCACAATTCGACAGTCATCATCCGACTCTGTCTTAAAGTGACGATAGAAGACCAACTTCTATGATTTGGCTTTTGGACAGTGACTCTCTTTAATGTTTGTTTTTTCCTTTCTTTTCATTGTTTTATCGGTTGTTTTTATCTGTATTTGTTGACTGATTTTATCTGTTTTTTGTTTGTTTTGTTTTTTCGTGTCCTGTCTGGCTGTGAAGCAAACAGAATTAATGTCTGAATGCTGGTGACAAGCCTTACAGATTTACTCTCAGGTAGCACATCAGAGCTTCTGCTTTAATGTCACGCCTGATACTTAAAACTTTATTGTTATTGTTTTTTGAATGCTTAGTAATTCCGACCAGACACGGAGACGAAGATGAACAATAGTCTGCTGCAGAAATGGGACACACAACATTACAACAGGAGCAAGCTATCACTGCATCAACTTGATGAACAAATATAAAACCAACATTGTTTTACTGAACAATCATGATAATGAATCACAGTGCATTAAGTGCCAACCACAGCCTTAAGACATGTGTTGAACGTGCCCAAGTCCATACTTATGAGAGCACCATGTGAGCACCTGTGTGTGTACACGCGCTTGTTTATGTAAGGTTTCTCTATAGGAGCGTCCAACAGAGAGTGTGAGGGGCCACAGATCTGCCCCCAAAGATGCGTAGGAGATGGAAGGAGATCCAAGTCCCAGAGATCCAGGAGCTTCCCCAGAGCACAGAGACCCCAAGGAGACTGCGACCAGATAAGCCCCTGCCCCCCTCGAGAGGCGCAGAGGATCGCCCCGGGGGGCCACAACCAGCAGCCGGCAGAGTCCCGGGAGATATCAGCGGCAAGCCCGCAGCCCGCCCACAGCCTCCCACCCACTAGCCGGCCGAGCCCGGGACCCAGCGACCCAGGACCCAGGGGCGACCACCCCCGCCAGGGACCCAGCAGAGCCCAGGGACCAGGGACCAGACCCCACCAGGCAGCCACCGGGATTAATCAGGCAGACGTAAAAAATCTTAAACCTCCTGACCCGGGAGCCACGAACACTCAGGCTGACCAAGGCACCACACCCCACACCAGGTGTGGCAGGGGGAGGGGAGACGAAGATGTATATCATCAAAAGAAGTTCCAGGAGAAGGGAGGACCCAAAGGCCCCACCTGACATATACAGTCATACACAAACACAGTCACACACTCCCTCCCTCATGCTCACACATGCACACACAACCCAAGACTTACGAAAATGCACGCCAGACACCCACTCATGCTCCCCATACACACCCTATTCACTCTGGTCCCGGTACTGCTGCACATGGGGTACAACCATCACCGGTAACCAGAGTTCGACCCTTTCTGCTGGGGTGCTGATAATTTTATCTGTTTTCAACGATCTTTGTGTGAGTGTTGCCTGTGCAGCGCTTTGGTCAGCTTGTATGCTGCATAGAAGTGTGCTTTATAAATAAAGTGGAAGTGGGAGTTTCTTAATTTATCACAGTATTAGCTTAATGTGCACGCTCATCGTTTTTGTTTCAGCAAACCCAACATGGCACAAGGCAAAGAAAAAGGGTCAATACCTCTTTCCCAGAAGATGATGCAACTTTATTTCATGATGCGGTCAGTTTTGAGTTTCACAGTTAGGACCATGAAAGTTTATCGTTATTTGTGAGTGTAGATATCATCACCAGCATATGCGTATACACATGAAGACAAAATTGTTGGTATTGTCTGGTCAATGGATGAAAAACCCATAATGGTCACAAAAATCACTTGAATCTGACAAATGTAATTATAAATAAAAATTATATGAAATTTAACCAATGAAAGTCGGACATTGCTTTTCAACCATGAATTATTTTAAAAACTGAAGTCATGGAGCAGGCCTGGACAAAAATGATGGTACCCCTAACTTAACATTTTGTTGCACAACCTTTTGAGGGCATCACTGCAATGAAACAATTCCTGTATCTGTCAGTGAGACTTCTGCACTTCTCAGCAGGTATTCTGGCCCACTCCTGCTTCAGTTGTCTCAGGTTTTAAGGGCGCCTTTTCTAGACGGCATCTTTCAAGGAATCAAGGATCTTTATTTGTCATTGTACCAGCGTCCCAGTGCAACAAGTAATTTCTGTGATTACAATTTTGTCCATGTGTGCATTCAGGGGTCAAAGATGGAAATCCTTATTTTTAATATCAAATAGAAATATAATCTCTGACATTTGGAGGATTAGAGCTATTTTAAGATAGCAGAAACTGACTTTAGAGATTGTCAGTTTGATCGACCTAACTGGAATGGGAATTGCTGCCATCTTAACCCTCCCACTGTCTTTATGGGTGACCCCGTGAGGAAAGGTGACCATTGAGCAGGATTGATGGTTTATCCCTTGAGGTCCACATGGCAGGGGTGAGGTGGAGCTCACTCCTCACCCCTGCCACGTGGACCTCAAGTGATAAACCATCATTAAGTGCATCACTGGAAACAACAACTCACAGATGTGTAAAAGCAGTAATGTGTGTCACTTTACGTTAGCAAAACATTTTGGTACCCAACCAGTTTTTGAGCTTCTATTTTATCATAAAAGAGGAAAAGTCTTACTCAGATAGATCTTTACACTGAGCAAAGTTGTTATTTTGCCTACCTTGGTAGAAACACTGACTGGGACTCCGGGAAGCGGGTTAGGGGAGGGGAGAAGAGAGCCTGGGTTGGGTAGTTGGTGTACTCATTGTATGGGTAATGGGGACAATCCGTGTCAAACTCCCGGCGGTTGTAGTTTCCAGCATTTTTGCTGTTCATGGCCCAAAACAAGCCGAGAATGAGCATGACCACCCCCAGCACCACGCAGCAGAGGGAGAACGCCTGCAGGCGACTCTGGTGCGAAGCCAAAAAGGCTGTGGAGCCTCCGGTCACGATGAGGAACGCTCCAAAGAAGATTGCTATGTGGTGCAAAGAAGGCATCCTCCTCCAGGACGGCCAAATATCTCTGAGATTCCTACTTGGCTGTCACCGGCTGGATTTTGTCAGTCACGAGTAAAGGGTAACAGAAAGTGGACCCCATGCACTCTGACAGACCCCAGATGTCCAAATAATTGACTCCACAGTTAGAGAAACCCTCCGACACAAAAATCCTCCTAAATCTTACTGTCTGGTTTCCATCCCTTGCATCTTCATTAACGTTGAAACACTCCTGATAATTTAGTCCACGTGTTAATCCTGACCCCTTGAAGCTCCACCACTGGTGTAAAAGTGTTCAAATTGATGGTTTGCTTGGACAACAAAACAAAACGGCGAAGGCTTTGATGTGCATCAGGCTAATGTTGAGCAGCTGTGTGTTTATCATCAAGGCAGATGGACGAGAGGACAGCAGAGCCCATTAAGAAATCTTTACTGGCGCCCCACCCTCCCTCTGTCTAATGTGTCTGAAGGGTACCACTTTAGCCTGTGTGTGTGTGTGTGTGTGTGTGTGCGAGCGTGCGTGCGTGTGTGTGTGTGTGCGTGTGTGTGTGTGCGTGTGTGTGTGTGTCTGCAACAAAGAAGGAGAGAGGAAGAAGGACAGGAAGATATTAGAGCGATTTTTCTCTGAACATGAAAGGGCAGATATAGTCCTGCATGCTTCAGCAACACATCCTGTAAATAAAACACAACCTGCATTGATTTATTTAGAAAGTCAACTTCTCTTGAACTCACTTCATATGTGTTTTGCAAAGAAAAGGAGAGACTTTACGATAGTTCCCATTGCAATGAAGTGTCTTACTCATCAAAAAACAGAATTTAAAAAGTTGAAATCGTGGTTGTTTGAATTCCTGCATGTAAAAAAATGAAATAAAATAAAGTGTAAATGTTAACCGTGCTATCATCAGAGTATATTACTGGAGAAGAGAGTTTGGGTACAGGATGCTACTTCATTTAACCCCCCCACCAAAAAAGCCACAAACAAGTCATAAATATGTGCCTTTATAATGAGATCAATATTCACATACAAAATTAGGTGCACCTGTTCAACAAACATTAGGATTTCCAAATTATCTCCAGGTAGCTGTCAGTCATCAAGTTCTTTGATTAATTAAAAAGGGGATTGCACCCAAAACAATAACAAAATGCATAACTTGGGGCAAATTTGCAGCTTCAAATAAACATTTACAGCTCAGTAGTGGATGAACACATGTCTTCAAATGTATCTGTGTCCACAAAAGGGGTAAATAAGATCCTGTTAAATGATCAAGAATGCCAAAATCCATGAGTCATGTTGATCATTTACATCATTTTTCCAATTAAACAATGAGTCAAAATTAAAAATAATTGTGAGCTGCAAACTAATTACGGATATGGAAATAAGCCAAAATTAGCAAAAACACAAACAGTTCCGGTAAGATGTCCAAAATGGGTTTAAGTCGGCTTACTTTTAATCAGCCCCATACAGCTGATTGTTTTTTATTTTATTTGGGGGGGGGGGGGGGGGGGGTAGTTTAAGAAAAAATGAACTTGTCTAGACTTCAGGAAATAATTTCTTCTTTTTAGTCAATTAATAGATTCATAACGCTGACGTCAGCCCCAAAGCATTTCCGATTGGGTAATTACTGATGGACTGAAACTACCATGCATTATTTATTGTGGCTGTTTGAGGTAAACTATGAAAACTGCGCAGCTCCAGACATGAGAGATGATCACTTTTATGCCTGCTTACATTTGTGGGCTATAAATGCACGTTTGTGGTGTGTCCGCGCGCCAAACGTGCATCTGAACCGGAGAAGTGAAGAAACTTTGTACCACAGCCATGTGGTGTGACAGCCTGCGTGTGTCCTGATTGGTCCAACAATAAACCTACAGCGGTTTGGTCAACCAATGAGATTAAAGCTTGAGAGACCGGCTCCACCTCTCCCGTTCCATTGGCCAATCAGTGTGAAGCAAAGGAGGGGCTTAAAGCCCACCTGTTAGCGCCCGTCCATCGCAGAAAAAGGGGTGATCAGGAGCCAGGTGTTGGGGTTAGAGATCAATCCGCTCATCTTTCTCCACCGGAGTCTTTTATCTCTGCTCTGCACCGGCCCGTGGTCCCAGCTGACTCCATGGCGGCGCTGCTGTGTTTAGGAGGTTTGGTGGTTCTGCTGGCGCTGTGGGTTAGGGTCAGGGGTCTGGATTACGTGCTCGTTCACCAGAGGTGGATATTCGTCTGCCTGTTCCTGCTGCCGCTCTCCGTCGTGTTTGACGTGTATTATTATGTGAGAGCGTGGCTGATTTTTAAGATGTGTTCAGCGCCTAAATTACACGACCAGCGTGTCCGGGACATCCAGAGACAGGTGAGGGACCTTATTCTCAGGTGTGCAGGATCTTGTTTTCTCGTTTCCGGTTCGGAAACTGCTGGATCAGATTTTAATATTTAAAGTTTACTTTTTATTTATTTCTTAACTCGCTTATGTGTTAATGGATTCAAGAACTAACGTGAAGATACTGACAGTGTGAGCGTCCTGTCACAGTGTCCCGATTGATTATGCGCCCTGGCTACCGGCCAGGGGGGGTGTCCCTGTGGCTGAGTGGTTAGAGCGTAGGACTGTCACCCGGGAGTCACCCGGGAGTCGGTGGATCGAATCCCGCCCGGGCTCCTGCCACAATACATTTAAGGCTATCTTTTGTATTTTATGAATTCAATAACATTTTATGAATTCCGATGCTATTATGTCTTAATTGTGTAATTATTTATTCCAAAATGGTGTATTTCATTCATCTGTTCATCTGCTCTTAATAAAGATCAGATAAGATCAAAACTATTCATAGACTATCTTTTCTTACCAAGTAAAAACACTAAAAATGGGCTAGATTAAATTAATAATGCATTATTTCCACTTGTGCTGCTACATACACTCATCAGTTCTTCGTTTCTCTCATTCGGACGCCCTTCAGGTACGTGAGTGGAAGAAGGAGGGAAGTAAGAGCTTCATGTGTACAGGTCGCCCCGGCTGGCTCACCGTGTCCCTCAGAGTGGGAAAGTACAAGAAAACCCATAAGAACATCATGATCAATATGATGGACATTCTAGAGGTGGACACGAAGAGACAGGTGAGACAAGTGGAATGTGGTGTTTTCATGGAGATGTAAGTGAGTCCGCTCTGTATGTTTATAGAGTTTAAAAGATGTTGTTTGTCTCTTTATTCCAGAGTAGGAATTAAAACGTACAGAACAGTGACAGCAATCTACAGGGTAGGATTAAAAATATAATATTTATTGTTAGAGAACCGTGAGACTTGTTTTTAGCTTTAAAACGAACCCTTTGGGTCGGCTAGCATGCATGGGGAGAACATTTCAACGCCACGCTGGCCGGATTCAAACCAGTGACCTTGTAGTGAGTTAATCTCATCAGTGGGGAAAAAAATGTCACAGTTAGATTTGAAGCATAAGTAAATAAACAGAATACAACTCAGTGTTGTTTTTGCAGATTTCTAACACAACAGCAGTTATTCCAGCTATTGTCTCGGCTCCGTTTGCAGTCCTGAGTGATTTAGTACACAGCCCACTACTGCGTTTCTAGAATGATGAAATGTCTCCAACAGGCTGATGTAGGGAGGTTTTCAATGTAGCTCTATAACATTTTTCTGTTCAAATCTTTTCTAATTGTACCTCTTTTGGACCTTTTCTCTCTCTTTTTTAGTAAAACACAAACTTTTGCAGCTTGAGAACTATTCACTTGAAGATTTTGGCCCTCATCTTGAAAAGTTTGGACACTCCTGTTTTTAGAAGTAGAAGGAGTTGCTATTTTCATCTGGGCCACTAGAGGTCAATGCATTGTAAACACTTCATGTAGTACAAGGGGGCCCAATCCTGGGCCTGAAGGGCCGTCAGCCAGCATCGTTTCTCTGCTCCAACATGCCTGATTCAGTAGTTGAATCAGCTGTTGATTAAAATCAGGTGTGTTGCAGCAGAGACAAAACTACATCAGACTGGATACTGGCCCTTCGGGCTCAGGAATTGGCACCGTTGCTGTTGCAGAAACAAAAGTTGCCTAAATATTTGCCTTCAGAAAGTGAGATAACGTAGTTAAACAAGTTCAGAGAGCTGATCAGAAACACAAGGACACCAGCCTTCGTCAGAGCCAGAGAGCTGTTGCTATCGGTATTTAGTCAAACAATTAATCCATATTACAGTTCAGCCACATTTAGGGGGACATAATCCTATTTTCCATAATGGAATCCTGTGCAAACCTGAAAAGTACGATCTCATCACTAGTGCTTGTGTAACTACCAGCCTCTTCAGTCTGATGCTGTTGCATTATTTATTTTTTCAAACCAGGTAGAGGAATTTTACACGAGGAAGAGGTTACAATTTTTCACAATATATTTGTTAAATTTTTGTTCAGTAATTCAATTCAGTTTATTTATACGGCTCCAAATTACAGCATGAGTGGTCTGAAGGACCTTCACACAGTAAACATTCCAATAAAGGTCAGTTCATTAAGCCAGTCAGTAAAAAGTTTCCTATATAAGAACCCTGCATGGAGTCACTGACTAGTGTCAGTGACTTTACAGCAATCCTCATACTAAGCAAGCATTTAGCGACAGTGGAGAGGAAAACTCCCTTTTAACAGGAAGAAACCTCCAGAGAATCCTGGCTCAGTATAAGCAGCCATCCTCCACGACTCACTGGGGATGGAGAAGACGGTAAACTTATTAATGTAAATATTACACGAGTATCTATTAATAGGGAGCCACTTGTCTCGTAGGTGGTGAGAGTGGAGCCGCTCGCTAACATGGGTCAAGTGACGGCTCTCCTCAACTCCATAGGCTGGACCCTGCCGGTGCTGCCGGAGCTTGACGACCTCACTGTGGGTAAGTCACGAGTGCCGTGTAGCTTTCTGGTGAAGACGCATGCCGGTGACCCCCCTAGCTGGGTGTTCAGTCTCTGCATCCTGTTCAGAGTCTCAGCAGCTTCTCTAATTGAGTTAGAGGACTGATGTTGTAGCTGAAAAGATGAAACCAGGAGGAAATGGCTGCAGTGCTTGGAGGCACCCGTGGATCACGTTTCATAATGGATTTCCTGATGCCATAAACTACGCATCAACCACCTAATGTTTTCCCATCAGGCTGTGCTACACTCGTTTATCCCGACCAGCACACTGGCAGCAGGCGCATGCTGCTATCTCCTCCTGTGTTTGCCTCCTGTTGTCATCACACGGGCAGAAATTCAATTACAGCAGAACACGGTTTGCTCTCTCTCTTCTCTCAGGTGGGCTGGTGATGGGCACGGGCATCGAGTCTTCCTCCCACATTTATGGGCTGTTTCAGCACATCTGTGTGGCGTTCGAGCTGGTTCTGGCTGATGGGAGTTTAGTGCGCTGCACAGAGGTATGGACGCTCAGTCTCCAACAGATTCAAGCCTAAAATAACAAAAAATATAAATATGCTAATGTATGCTGCTTGTTCAGCAGATGCAGGTTCTGATCAACTAAACTGTAAATCCTGCAAAGAAATGGGAATTAATCGTTTTTCCTCCCTCCAAAAAATAATCCAGATAATCCCTTTCTGATCCCACCATCACTATAGATCATTATGTAACCGTCCCTAACTTGGACGCCATCATGCTGGCATTAATTTTAATTTAACACAGTCTGATTCACGTGTATTTAGTGGAAGGAAAATGATCAGTGG
This sequence comes from Nothobranchius furzeri, assembly GCF_043380555.1. Lineage (NCBI taxonomy): Eukaryota > Metazoa > Chordata > Actinopteri > Cyprinodontiformes > Nothobranchiidae > Nothobranchius > Nothobranchius furzeri. Next base: position 41,226,581 of record NC_091748.1, on the reverse strand, counting down.
AAGTATGTGTACAGCTGATGAACTTTAGAAGACAGCCCCATCCAGTTGTGGGTTTCTGATACCTCTTGTGATTGGTAACCATCCCGTAATCTGCTCTATAATCTGTTATTTGCAACACTTTCTTAATCTGACTTGATGAGACTCGTTATGTTAGAACAAGGTATCAGATGCACTTCTGAGACGGTTTGTAACGGGAGTTCGTTGTGTTCTCATAAGAAGATGCATCCATTTTATTTTTGAGGTGTGCCAGAAACGGACACGACAGCATTCTAATATTAGAAACTCGAGAGTCAGCAGAGGTGAGTGAGATCAGTTTGCTTTTGTGTAAACAGGACGAGAACTCTGATCTGTTCCACGCCGTCCCGTGGTCCTGTGGAACTCTGGGATTTCTAGTTGCAGCCGAGATCAAAATAATCCCAGCTAAAGCCTGGGTGAAGCTGCGCTACGAGCCTGTCAGGGGCCTGGAGAACATCTGCAAACGCTTCACGGAGGCATCGCAGAACAAGCAGAACGCCTTTGTGGAGGGTCTCCAGTACAGTCTGGATTCTGCTGTGATTATGACGGGAACCATGACTGATCACGCAGAGCCCAACAAGGTGTGTGTGTGTGTGTGTGTGTGTGTGTGTGTGTGTGTGTGTGTGTGTGTGTGTGTGTGTGTGTGTGTGTGTGTGTGTGTGTGTGTGTGTGTGTGTGTGTGTGTGTGTGTGTGTGTGTGTGTGTGTGTGTGTGTGTGTGTGTGTGTGTGTGTGTGTGTGTGTGTGTGTGTGTGTGTGTGTGTGTGTGTGTGTGTGTGTGTGTGTGTGTGTGTGTGTGTGTGTGTGTGTGTGTGTGTGTGTGTGTGTGTGTGTGTGTGTGTGTGTGTGTGTGTGTGTGTGTGTGTGTGTGTGTGTGTGTTTTTCCTGTCATGATTTTCTCATTTAATATTTATTTTTTACTGGCGGACATCAGGTTAACAGAATAGGTCTGCACTTTAAACCCTGGTTCTTTAAACACGTGGAGAGTTACCTGAGTGGAGACTACACGGGAGTGGAATACATCCCTCTGAGGCAGTACTACCACAGACACACACGCAGCATCTTCTGGGAGCTTCAGGTACACACACACACACACACACAGCCCTTCTAGCTATGTGGCACCCTTGCATTGATGTTTGTACTCTAGGGTGAATGTGATTTCTTGCTAGTCACGGGGCTGGTGGCTCTAATGGTGCTGTGTAACCAGACACCACCTCAGGATGCTCAGTGGAGCGTCCCACAGACGTCAGCAGGTGAAGCTGTTTTTAAAATTTTGGTCAAGGAAAGTTCAACCATGCTGCCTAATGCAGAAGAACAAAGTCAAACAATTTGAGTTTCTTTGTCCATGAAAATAATCCTACTCTTTATTGAAAGTTAAAAAGATAAGATGACTGGGTCACCCCCTAGCCTTTAGTGTGAACACACATTCAGCAGAGCAGTAGGGTCGGGGAGGGAAATGGGATTCATCCATAGGTTCTGTTGGACCAATCCAGCCAGGAGGCGCTCAGAGGACAGTTTCTGCTCCTTAGCATCAAAAGGAGCTGGTTGAGGTGGTTTGGGCGTCTGGTTGGGATGCCTCCTGGACACCCTGCAGGTTCGGAACTCGCTGCCAAGATGAAATCTCTAATCTGGCCTCAAAAGTCTGTTCAGAAGAGATCGAGGAGGAAGCTGGGGAGAGGGATGTCTGGGTGATGGGTGCATCCCTTCACCCATCGCTCTTCTCATCCTTATGCATCAGTTTCTCTGAAACTGTGTAAATTTAAGCTTGTCAGGTAACATTATCACACTGCTGCACAGTCTGACCTTTACACTGTAGTAAATACATTTCCCTAAAAGGTAGGCAGTAGTGTTTGTAGCTTTAGCAAAATGTCTGATCTCCTCAAAGGATTTTAATGGATCTCTCGGGTCAGAATGATGTACACCAACCACTGGTTAGTTTAGTCAGCCCAATCCAAGATGGCTGCCACAATTATAAACACAAGAATGGCTAAAACCCAGTCAGCTGTACAGATATTGGGTTACGGTTAGCTGAGATGCATCCCTACCACATTCTCCAAACACCACACGTTATGTGAGTATACACTCACTGGCCACTTTAATGGGTACCCCTTGAACTGCCTTAATCCGTCATGGCTTGGATTCAACAAGGGACTCAGATGGACATGAAAGCATCACACAGTTGCTGCATGTTTGTCGGCTGCACATCCATGATGTGAATCCCCGTTCCACCACAACCCAATGGTGCTCTTTTGGATTGAGATCTGGAGACTGTAGAGGCCATCTGAGTACAGTGAACTCATTTTCATGTTCAAGAAACCCATCTGAGATCCTTATGACATGCTGGAAGTAGCCATCAGAAGATGGGTACACTGTGGTCATATTGGGATGGACATGGTCAGCAACAATACTCAGGTAGACTGTGGCGTTTCAACAATGATCAGTTGGTACTAAGAGGCCCAAAGTATACCAAGAAAATGTCCCCCACATCATCACACCACCACCTGAACTGTTTATACAAGGCAGGATGGGTCCATGCTTTCATGTTGACACCAAATTCTGACCTTACCATCTGAATGTTGCGGCAGAAATCGAGATTCATCAGACCAGGAAACATTTCTCCAGTCTTCTATTGTCTAATTTTGGTGAGCCTGTGAATTGTAGCCTCAGGTTCCTGTTCGTAGCTGACAGGAGAAGCACCCCGTGTGGTCTTCTGCTGCTGTAGCCCATCTGCCTCAAGGTTCAATGTGTTGTGCGTTCAGAGATGCTCTTCTGCATACATACCTCGGTTGTAACGACCGGTTATTTGAGTTACTGTTGCCTTTCTATCCGCTCGAACCAGTCTGACCATTCTCCTCTGACCTCTGGCATCAACAAGGCACTCAGTGGATGTTTTCCCTTTTTCAGACCATTCTCTGTAAACCCTAGAGATGATTATGCGTGACAACCCCAGAAGATCAGCAGTTTCTGAAATACTCCGACCAGCCCCGTCTGGCACCAACAATCATGCCACGTTCAAAGTCACTTAACTCATCTTTCTGTTCTGAAGCTCAGTTTGAACTGCAGCGGATCGTCTCTACCATGTCAGCAAGCCTAAATGCATTGAGTTGCCACCATGTGATTGGCTGATTAGTTATTTGAGTTAACGAGCAGTTGGACAGGTGTACCCAATAAAGTGGCCAGTGAGTGTATTTGCTTACACTGGACATTTCTAAACCCTGTTTTAGATTTTTTGATGCACACCAACTACTTGACCCTCCTGAAACTGAGTAAAATAATTTCTTATTGCCACCTAGGAATGAGTCGTATGTCATGATTGTTAAACAGTGAGTGAGTTAAGAATGAATAATGTTTAAGTCACTGGGCTAGTCTGGCAATGAAACCTTCACTTTTTACATCACAGGGATGAACGATCAAAGACATGTGTGCATTTTTTCCCCCAACAATCATTAACTTTTGGGTCTTGGGTCACTCAAAGGAGTCAAATAGTTCAAAACATTAACACTCAGAGAAGTCATGGTTTCATTGAGTCCAGCCTGAGATCAGTGGACTCAGTGGTCTCCTTTAAAAAGCAGCTGAAGACTCACTTGTTCAAGCTGGCTTTTGTATGACCTTCTTCACCTCTCTCTCTTTATTCTGCTCTCCCCACCTATTCCACCTTCCTCAGGATCCACTGATTTCCCTCTTTCCTATTCACTCTCACTCTTTCTTAACATTTTTTAATCACAATTGTCTATTTTTGCTCATTTTAAATATATTAAAAATTTTCTAAATGCTTTTTATATTTTTACATTTTTTGTTTTTGTGAAGCTCCTCGTGATTTTTATCTTGAGAGGCGCTATAGAAATGATATTCTCTTCTTCAGATGCTTGTCTTCACTAGCTTGCTCATTTCCCAGGGTTCTTAACACACACACACACACACACACACACACACACACACACACACACACACACACACACACACACACACACACACACACACACACACACACACACACACACACACACACACACACACACACACACACACACACACACACACACACACCATAAGTGAGAAGAACTTGGCATCCTTGTCTGCTATAACAGTAAATGGTGTGTGATAAATTATGCATAGTCTGGTTAGACAGACGCCTGCACTAGCTTCCTCTGAGCTTTGAGGCAGGTGTGGTTCTGATTTTCTGATTGTGTTGGATTGGGACTGCCCTCTACTGGAGCTTAGGAGGGAGTGTCGTAGTTTAGGGGAAAAAACATTAAAACTTCTTATGAGAGCAAGCTAAAGAATGTATTCATTTATTAAAGCTTAAGATAATTCTAGAATAATTCGTACTTTGTGGTTTAAAAGAAATGAGTACAAATAATGCAAATGAGTTCTTCCAAACCTGTTGCAGGTTTTCAGGAAAATGGCCCTGAACAGCAGAAATATTTCAGATAAGCAAAGAAATGTCAATGTCAGACGGAGATAAGCTAAGTAAACGCAGAACGCCATTTTCAAATGCCACGCTAAAGTATTAAGATAAAAACCACCCAAACACACCTGAACTATTGTGGAAAAGGTTATTGACCCCTGAACTTAAGAACTGGTTCTAACGTTCTTCATGGCAGACACTTTAATCAAGCCTTTGAGTCTCTCGCATCACTTTGAAGGACTTTTGCAGGATTGAAGGGTTTTCCACGATAAACAGCCTAAGATCTGCAGCATCTGATGAATTTAAGTCTAGGCCACTCTGTAACTTTTCTTTTATGGAGACATTCAGAGATGGAGTCCTCGATGACCCTGCTGCATAATCCAAGTGTGCTTGATTCTCCTTCAGGGTTTTCTTGTAAAGAGCAGAAATCATCACCTAAATTACAGCAAGTTCTTTAGTGTGTGAAGCAATAAAGCAGTCCCAGACCATCACACCACCACCACCAGCATGTTGGTCTTTTTATACAGAACATCACAAGAACATCATCCAAAGAGGTCCACTTTTGTTTCATCCACCCTCAGAATTAAGATGAACTCCAAAAAAACAGAAATCTGAAAGCAAGTTATTAAAAGAACTGAAAAGCAGGTCTTCTGTTTCAGAGCTAAACTTAAATTCAAGCAGAGCAAAACAAAAGTTAAAAATCAAGTCTTTTTAAAGCCGATCCTTTTCTTTTGATTGAACCAGTATTGATCTGTATATCCGTGTGGTTTTTTTTTTTAAAGTACATTTTCTGAGTAAAACGTTTGCATTTGTCCTTCTCGTTCTAGGACATTATTCCATTTGGCAACAATCCTGTGTTCCGCTGGCTGTTTGGATGGATGGTCCCTCCAAAGATCTCTCTGCTGAAGCTCACCCAGGGAGAGACCATTAGACGTCTGTATGAGCAGCACCACGTGGTCCAGGACATGCTGATCCCTATGAAGCATCTACAGGCTGCCATCATGCAGTTCCACCAGGAAATCAGTGTAACAATCACATATTGATCATTTATAAATAACCTGGTCCTGCTCGAGTGCTTCTGATGTCCTGTGCTCTTTCAGGTCTACCCACTGTGGCTTTGCCCGTTCCTGTTGCAGCCAGGCAGAGGGATGGTTCATCCCAAAGGCCAGCAGGAGGAGCTGTATGTGGATATCGGCAGTTACGGGGAGCCCAGAGTCAAACATTTTGAAGCTAAAGCGTCCACACGACGGCTGGAGAAGTTTGTCAGAGATGTGCATGGGTAAATAAAAAACTAGGCCATCAAAGCTTTAATGATGCTACGCTGTGCCTGGTTTTGTAGTTACACTCTCTCCTGTTGATCTGAAGGTTCCAGATGCTGTATGCAGATGTGTACATGGATCGGGAGGAGTTTTGGGAGATGTTTGATGGACGGCTATACCACAGGCTGAGGGAGGAGCTGGGATGTAAGGAAGCTTTCCCTGAGGTTTATGACAAAATCTGTAAATCTGCCCGCCACTGACCCTTGTCCTGTACCTGCTGCCGGGCTTCAGCTGCGTGAAACAAGCTGACATCAGGGTGACGTGTGAAACTTCTGATGGCTAAAAAGAAATGTCTCTCTGGTAAACTGTGGGAGCATTTCTAGGAGCCTTAACCTATTTGAATCCATTTTTAATGAATATGTAATTCATTAGTTTTCTACAGTTTGATTTTTTTTTTTCAAACTTCTTAAAAATACACTGTAAAAATGGAGTAATGGTAACATTCTGTGGTCAAATAAGGGTTCTGCAATCTCACTCCTGTTAGGTGAGTTTCCTGGCTGTTGCCAGTTATGGATCAGCACCAGAAGTTTCTAGTTAACAAGCAAAGACGAGTCATACATTGTCCTTTACATAACTGATGCTAGCACTCGTAGGTGTTTTATGGTGGCGAGCACTTCCACACTTGTTACAGTAACATGCCTCTGGCATAGAAGTGGTGTTTGGCTGTTGCTGCTCTGAATGACGGAAGTAAAGCGCCACCATTGACTGATTCACTTCACACACATTTTACTGTAATATCGAGTTGTTGGAAATAGAAAAAGTAGGTCGAGATATTTTTAGAGCGGACTATTTGCCCCGTTAGCTCAACGTTAGCCTCTAGCCGTCTACCTGATATTGGAGTCAAACACAAAGATACTGTGGCTCCTTAAGGGTACAAGTAATGTCGTTGGGTCGCTCCTGTTACTGGCTTTGGTGCTTTAAACAACTCTGGAGATTTTTGTCTGTAAGGCCTGCAGTGCAACGCTGGCTCACAGCAGGGTATCCGCGGGTCCTTAAAAAGTCTTAAAAAGTCTTAAATTAGCTTTTCCAAATTTAAGGCCTTGAAAATCCTTAAAAATGACAAATAATCCTTAAATCCTGTTTCCAAAGGTCTTAAATTACCAAAGACCCAATAAACAAGATTATTTTATTTCTATAAAAATTTTCGTGAATTTCTAGTTAGCGTTCAGCATTTTTTGTGTACGATGTTGGCGTAAGCGGAACCGTACACATTCAGTTGGTTGTGAAAGGGGGCTATTTTTAGATGAGCACATTAGCTGGTTAAGCTAGTGGGAGCTTGCGCCATGGGGAAGTGCAAATTTAATGGTAACTGGATGGCTAATCCCACGTTCACGACGTGGTTAGCACCAGCCCCAGGCAATAGCTGGAAATTATAGCTTAAATTTAATTTAAAAAATAGCTTAAATTTGGTCAAAGAGGCCTTAAAAAGGTCTTAAAAAGTCTTAAATTTGGCTCCCTTAAACCTGCAGATACCCTGTCACAGGAGACACAGCAACCTCACACTCACTGATCAAAGCTAACCACGCCTTTATTTTGAAAGGAGAAGAACTGAATCCTCCCGCAGCCGACTCAGAATGAAATCTGTTTCAGTACAACCTTCCTTCCAGCGTGATTGAGACATTGGACTGTTTCACTGTAGATTTCTCATCATTCTTACACACAGCTCCTTAACTCTTAACTATTTTTGTGCATTAATATATATTTCTGCCAGTGTGGAGTTTGTGTAGGTTATGAATTGTCTTATCAGACATTATTTCTAATAAGCATTCCACTGTCATTAATTCCACATCCATTACTCACAAGGTTCCAGTCTGGTAGAAAATGAAGTGTAATGCTAAATCAGAAGTGTAATGGCCTATAATTTATCATAGGAGCGGCTGAAATACACTTTGGTTTCAGCTGCAATATAGACTAGCCGTTAGCCCATCAGTCCTGTCAGATGTAAACTCAATTTCTCTAAACAGGGCAGCAGCAGCTCAGGAGATGGAGCAGGTTGTCCTGTAATCGGGAGGTTGCAGGTTTGATCCTGGCTCCCGCCAGAGAATGCTGCTGTTGTGTCCTTGGGCAAGACACTTAACCCACCCTGCCTGCGGGTGGTGGCTGGAGGGATCGGTGGCGCCTGTTTTTAGCCGTCTCGCTTCTGTCAGTGTGCCCAGGGTAGCTGTGGCTACAGTGTAGCTCATCATCACCAGCGTGTGAATGACTGATTGTGTCGTGCACCTTTGGAGGTTGTTGAACCCTAAGAAGGTGCTATACAAATACAGGCTGTTGTTCAGGAAGCTTCCTTTTTTTCCTTTTACTCAGAAACGCCTCAGAGGGAATTAAAAATGTTAGACTGTACAGCTTTACCACTTTTCTACACCGCCTTACACTTTACAGCGTTGGGTCCTGAGCACATATTGAGATATCTTTATTCAAAAACTCAAATTTTATTCTTTGTACAAAACTTCTAACAGAAATGCTATTTTACTATCAGCTAAATAAATTTTTCCTTATCTGAAAGCTTTGATTTATTCATTTCTTTGTATGTACTGGATACACAACATTATTTGGTATAAGTAACTGTAAATCGTCTTTTTTTTATTTGAGTGGAAATGATAAATTGTTGTCTCACAGCTACAGTCCAGCAGAGGCTTATGTAACATCCAGAAATGGTCAGTTTTCACCTACATATTGACCTACATGCCACCGGTCATCTGCAGACATGAATACCATTCTCTACGGTGGATTTTACTTTCTATGTTCCAACAAGCCGAGAAGATTCTGAAGCTCTGAACACACGATAACACATTGTCAACAAACTGTTCCCGTTTCAAGGCCCAAGTTTCCCTTATCGCTTCTACAGGATTCCTCATGCCTCTGAATACAGTGAACATGTTCAGCTCATGTGAGTTAATTCATCATGAAATGAAATGTTTTGATTAATCTGTACCTAAGTTAATAAGGTTGACATGAATTTTAATATTACAATGAAACATTTTCATGTTATGTTCTGTAATGTTTGGTTTAACAAGTGAATCATTCTCTACACTCATACATAATGTTCATAAGATAAACATTGTTGGTGTGTTCTTGCTGTGTTTAGTTTCATATTCCATCTTTCAGTTCTTTTTAAAACACAGAAAAGGTTTTATTTACCTGCAACGTTTTGTTTGCGGCTGCAAACATCATCAGGCTGACGCCGATGGTGGCTCATCGGTGGCCTCCACCGGTCATTGAAGGATCGTTGGCTAGCAGTGTCTACACCACGCTCAGGACAATCCAAACTCTCTTCATGTATCGTTCCACAAATGTGGAATGACCTTCCAAGTACTACTAGAACAGGGGCTTCCTTGTCAATTTTCAAGAAACTCTTGAAGCCCCAGCTCTTTAGAGAACATCTTCTAAACTAGCACCCTCCAAGCACCTTTCCCCACTCTACTGACCACTCCTTGTTCTCTTCCCTTTATGATTGATTATGCTGCCTCACTTCCACCTAGGATTGACTGAAAAGTGTTTGCTGTTAGCCTCAAGGGCGACCTGATGGCTTGATTATCACCTGTCAGTTGCTTTGGACAAAAGTGTCTGCTAAATACATAAACGTAAACCACTCTGCTATTTTCTTTTAACCAGAAACCTTCCATCAAAGTAAAACGTTTCAGGGGTATAAAAGTATGATTTACTCTTCCAAAGCTGCTGCAAGAGTTCTGAAAGTATGACAAGATAGTTTAAGACCTTCAAAATCCCATGTTTTCAGGTATTCAATGTCAAAAATAATATTTCAGATATCCAGAATGACATTCTTTGTATCCATAATCAACACTTTGGATATCTTAAAGGTCATTCCTTCATGGGTGAATGCTAACCATGTTTCCACTCCAGGAACCCTTGCAAGTTTTCCTTTTATCTTAGATGGTGACTAAATGCCTGAAACAGAATTCTTAATGAGTGAAACTTACAGTTCAGACAAAGCCTTCGATACCATTAATTATGGCTCACTTTGGATATCCAAAATAAAAACCATTCCAGGTAAGCCTATCTGTAATTTTAAAAACAAAATTCTATTCAAATCTGCAGTAATAAATGTTACAAGTATATAAAACTACATAATTAAGTATATTCTGTATGTTTAGAAATGTTATGAAGCAGTTTTAGTTTTTAGAATGACTAAAAAGACAAAATACAGGGTGGGCCATTTCTATTGATACACCTTAATAAAATTGAAATGGTTGGTGATATAAGTGGTCAGAAACTTGTAAATAACTCATGAAAGAATAAAGTTATGTTCAAACCAAGCACACCATTGTTATTCTCATGAAATTCCCAATAAGTTTAATGTGTTACATGACCCTCTTCCTATTGAAAAAACACAAGTTGGATCCAAGATGGCTGACTTCAAAATGGCCACCATGGTCACCACACATCTTGAAGAGCTTGTCCCCTCACATATACTAATGTGCCACAAACAGGACATTAATATCACCAGCCATTCCCATTTTATTAGGGTGTATCCATATAAATGGCCCACCCTGTGCGTCAAACTCATTAAAAACGTAGCTGGGATGCCATATTAACAACAAAAAAAAGTTTTAATTCTATTCTAAATGTCCTTTTCTCAAGACCTTGAAATGTTATTAAGGGACCCTGCACTGGGCAGGGGCCCTCGTTATTCTTCACCGGAGCATTTGATATCTTTATTAAGGGACCAAATTATACATCAGAACGAGCGACTCGGCCTTTTACATCTCTAAGGGTTTCGATTTACCATGGCGAAATTATTAGCATAAAACAATAAACGTTTTTTTCATTTTGATTGTGAACCACTCTAAATTTAAATATCAAGTAAATATGAACATAGTTTATTTGATTAATTAGATGGCAGGCCAGCTAATAAGGGGGATTTTCACATAAGCATGGCCACGATCTTGTGCCAGTGGGCCGGGTCTTTTCTTTTTTATTTCTTCAGGAGTTTTATAATAAAATGATGCTCTTGGAAAACAATAAGTGTTCTGTCTTTGGTCCACTCTCAGACCTGGGGGGAATTCCAGACAGCAAGATTTTCCCAAAACCAGGCTTTCTGGTTTTATGAGCGTGGCTAGCCTGAAACCCCTCCCATTCAGCATGCTGGAGAACAACACCACACCAGCAGCTGTCACCTCCAGAAGTTCTCTGATGACTCGGCTGTGTGTCTGAAGGGAATGACCTGGAGTTCAGGTAAGCCATCATGGTCTTTGTGGACTGGTGTGAGCATAAATGACCTTCACTTGAACACCAGCAAAACAAAGGAAATGGTGATTGACTTCCAGAGAAGATGCTCTGTATAAGAAGGGCCAAAGCCGCCTCCACTTCCAGAGGAGGCGGAGGTCCTTTGGAGTTAATTCCCATATGCTAAAATCCTTTTATCACTGTTGTTGGCTGTTATTCACTCTGCTGTGGTCTGTTGGGGAGCAGGCAGCTCTGACTGAGACAGGAAGAGATTGAACAAGCTAATTTACAAAGCTAGCTTGGTTCTGGGCTGCCCACTTGATTCAGTTGAGGAACTGGTGAAAGAAGGATGGTGGTGAAGACGACCTCCGTCTTAAAAAACCCTCCAACCCACTGTGTTTCACTGTGGAGACCATGGAAGCTCCTTCAGAGGCAGACATCCCAGATGTAAAACAGAACACAACTGTAGGCCATTGATCCCCTCTGCAGTAAGAGTGTACAACTCCTCAGTTTAACTTGTACTGGTATTATCTTGGTACACAATAACATCAATGCAATACTCTGTATGTGCTCAATACTTGTGTCATATTGGATTTACATAGTTTGTGTTCCTCATAGTATGTTTTGGAACCCAAGTTTCATTTTTTTACGGGTTTGGTTGAAAATTACAATAATAGCTCACTGTCTATGTACCTTTGTTATTTTTGTTCGAATATTCTCTAAGTGTTGGTGCTGCTGTATCAAGTGAATTTCCCCACTGTGGGATCAACAACATCTATTCTATTCTGCTCTGTTCTGCTCTGTTCTGTTCTAAAGAACAAACTCTGGTTAGAGTTAGGTGAGTTTGGCTCACTGCAGAAATAAAAACACACACGGAGCTTCAACAAACACATCCACTCACCAACACTCGTCTGTATGAGCGTGACAGAAGGAAAGAAGAAAGACAGTTTTTTATATAGCGCCTCTCAAGAAAAAAAATCACAAGGTGATTCGCGAGAACCACATTTTTTAAAATAAAAGATTTTAAAAATGATTATGAGAAAAATTAAAATTTTGTTTGACCAAGTTGGTTTCTTCAGATTTAAGGTTTTCAAGATATTTTACATTTTTAAAAACTATTATAATCATTTACATTAATATAAATGTAAGGACAAGAAAAGAGAAAATGAATTAGAAAGAGGAAATCAGGGGATCCCGGGAAAGGCGGAATTGGTAAAAAGAGCTAAATAAGGTGATTAAGGTCACACTAAAGCCACCTTGAACAGGTGAGTTTTCAGCTGCTTTTAAAAGGAGACAGTTGAGTCCACTGATCTCAGGCTCAGGGGGAGAGAGGTCCAGAGTCTGGGGGCCACAGCAGCAAATGATCTGTCAACTTTGTTTTTGGTTGGGGCAAAAACAGTTAGTGTGTTTTTGCACCTGGCTGGAGCTCAGGCACGATCAAACGCTTACAGTCAATAGTGTCTGTGCCACAGCTTCTTAAAGGGTCATGGACAACAGCAACTTACTCGTCTTTTCATTTTTTTTAATGACGGACATACCGTGTTATGTCGATATGTGTTCCCCCGTCGAGATCTGTTCTTTTTTTTCCCACCAAGCTGCAAATTTGAACCGTCTACTGTCAAAAAATGTGTGTTGGTCATACTAACCATAACCCTAAAACAACCATATAAATGGTGCTACACAAAGTAATTTCATAAATTATAATTATGCAAAACACACATTTTTGGTGACAGGGTTATGGTTAGGGTAAGGGTTAGTGTTATTCATTTGTGAGTGTCAGGGTTAGTTAGTAAGAGTTACACATTTTTTGTTTTACTGGCCAGCCTCCACAACACGGCAGAACTCCTTCAGGCTTCAGTTATTTGTGGAAATAAAACATCAGTGTTGCTGAGCAAATGGAGTCAATGGTAGGGTCACGTTGCTGTTATCCGTTCAGAGGTAAGATTTTCAAATAAGAGTGCAAATCATGCCATCTGAAGATCTCCTCTCATGTGGCAATTTTCTAGTTTTTTTATATGACACAACGACTTGCCATAATTTGCTCCGCCCATCTCCTCGGTGACGGTCAGGGCTCGCGAGGTAGCTACCAATAGTCGGAAGTTCACGTTGTCTCCAGAAGTCACGGCAACAAGTTGTCTAGATTTTCTGCAGCACAGGTTGGTTCATATATATTTAAGTATGAAGTTCAAATAGTCCTCCGTAAAGACAAAACCCTCGTTTTTAGTGAACCGTTTTATGTAAAGCTAGCTTTGTTTTTGAGTCTCGCGGCCAGTTTAAACGATAGTTTTAATACTTTCTGTTTGGTAGCTAGCAAGTTTAGATCTTTTTTCGTCAAGGTGGCAGAAGATTAGTTCCTGTCTTGGAATTTGTTCAATTCGTTGTTCCTCTAAATGCTTTTATTGTGTCAGAAGTGCTCTATATTGCTGTTTTGTTATAAACCTTCTAACTTCGAGGCTACGTTGCCTAAAGTTCGGCGTCTCTTAGGTGTAGCTACATGCACACAGTGGGTGAGGCCACGCTGGTACTCCGGTTACCTTGACAACAATGCGGAAGTTACCTTTGACGGCAAATGGAGTATCAACGTTAAATAAAAGAAACCACGAACCAGTCTGGGTTCACTGGAGCAGTTCGTATAGTAGTAATAACTATGGTCTAAATGTGTGCTTTCTCACCTGACCAGGGGGCGTGGCTGAAAGCATTACCTGTTTGTCTGGACGCTGTTGTTCGGTAGCGGAGAAAGCATGCCCACTGACCAGGAGCCCACATACACCGTGAAGCTGCTGCAGCTGCTGCTGCTCTCCACCTGCTGGGGAATGCAAATCTGGGTCACCTTCATTTCAAGTAGGCGCCCTGAGCTCACACACTGAAGAGATGAGTGAAGGCTGTGCTGTCACAATCACACTCAACAGAAAAATCACACCTGGATTTTAAACAATATTGAATTGTTTCCTTTCTTGGATGGATTGCCGTCTATCTCGAGCACTTATGTACCAGTTTAGCTACACCTGCACTTGTTTTTTTCCCTCACCGTTCACACTGACTGACTTTGAAGGAACCTGGGTGTGAACATTCTTTTTGGATAACCAATTCTTGAACAACCCTTCTTCCAGTCATACATTAGTTCACAAGTTATTTGCAGTTAGTTGGTTTGAAGGTATTAAAACCGAGTATAAATTCTCCCACCATCAAATAAACACCAAAAGACGAGATTTTTTAACAGTTTCTGTTCAGAAGTCCAGTTGCCATGATCATTTGAACACCTTTGGATCACCGTGACCCGGGTGACTGAGAACCTTCACCAGTTTCTAATCAGGTTTTATTAGATTTCTACATCAGTGCCATTGTTTCTGAAATGCACAAGCGTGGACAGTTTTCATACATAAGATGATTAAAATGTTTGTTTTAGTAGTTGTTTGAAATCCATTTTCTTAAACAATGAATTACAATAAAATTTATCAAGAGATAGTTGAAAGTAATTTTCCTTAGAAATTCATTTCCTAACATTGTGGTTGTGTAGAATATTGACTCACTTTGGATTCTATGTTAGTGATGAGTGTCATCAGCTTAAGATAAACTGTTATGTTTACTCTGAGTTGTTGTCTGTTATCTGTGTGCTAAAACTGCAAACATGCAGTCATGAATATTACATGTTAATAATGATAAATAAGCACGTTACTTGCCTCTATAGAAGTGTGATCTTTTAGACTGCTGACATTTCCCTCAAATTTAGTGTTTTTGCAGCATTTTGTAAAAATGTATTTTCAGTTATGTTAGCTGTAAATTATTCCCTGAAGGTGACGTCAGTGCAGTCTGAAGTATTAACTCTAACATCATGAATGTGGAGTACCATTGAGGCAGTTTCGTAAACATAATTAATAACGATGTTTTGTTCTGATTTCTCTGCAGGCTTTATAATGAACAACCACCTGAACAGACACACATACGGGTTTATTCAGAGTCACCTTGTTCCTCTCTACCTCCACCTGGGTTCAGCATGTGCCTTCTTTAATCTCGCCATCTATGCCATGTACCATCCGCGCGACCAGCTGGATGACAGGGAATCTTTTCAGGTACAACATAATATCACACAGTAATACAACCTTCCTTAATTTCGTTGCTTTCCCTAAATCTTCTCCTCTGCCTTGTCTCCAGATTTTCATCTTCTTTGTGTCAGTAACGGTGGCAGCTGTCAATGCACAGTGGTTTGGTCAGATGACATCAGAGATCATGGCAGACATGCATCTCATTGAGCAGGCGTGTGGACTGGGTCAAGATATTGGACTGTCATCTAACCGCGAAGCTTATGCCAAGCTGTGTGACACGGATATGAAATACAGCCGCCTCAGCAGCCGCCTGTGGCTGTACCGGCTGCTGTCCTCTCTGTGTAACCTCTGCTGCATAGGCTGCAACTTCTACAGTCTCTGTTACATGGCTGAGAATCTCATCAAGCTGTAAAGCTGACACTCAGCAGCCGGACTGTTGGATTCACTTGATCACAGACTCAGAATTACAGCTCTCCTGTATGGAAGCAGTCATAATTTAATGCAGAACATTTGTATTGCTGCATGTGTGAAATGTCAGCTGAGCGTAGCTGTTCTTGTGTTTTTGGCTGCAGCCAAATGTGCCATTTTCCCCGAGTTTTTTTTTTTTTAACAGAGATAAATCAGCAACTACAGCATGTCACCTTTCACCTATTTTGGCCGACAGTTAAGGCTGCCTTGAAATGTCTTTAATCAAATAGGCGTTACCTTTTGGTGACATGCTTTTCCCCCATTTTAAATTTAGTATGAGAGACATTATAGAGGAAAGAAGGTGAATGTTTTGCACCTTTTATGAGACCGAACCTTTGCTGAAGGAAGTGCTCCCATGCTGCTGACTGCTGCTCTTCCTGATAGGGTGGAATTTTTATACCTTGTTCCGTTTGTGGGGTTGCAGGCTCCCCTGGCTTTTACCTAAATGAGAAGCAGGTTTCTGCATGTGCTTTATGTTGTACCTGTAAAGAGGCTGCAGTAGACACACTGGTTATAGCCCACCTAAAATCTACGTGCACAGCTTTAGGACTTCCTGTTTTGGACGCTTGTGTGAACGTTGTTACGCAGCAGGTTGGTCTTGTTGAAGTTGTCTAACTGGTGAACTGCTGCTCCACACCTGGGTGCTGCTTGGACAGGTATCAGAATGATCAGATCAGCAGTGTTTAAAGAGCAAGTCACCTCCCACCAGAGTATTACTCCGCTCCCCCTTCCTGTTAGAAAAATCAACAAATGCCGTTGCCTAACAGACCGAGAGGGCGGAGCCGCTAACAAACACACACAGGCTCACAGCGACATTGTGACATCATTTGGTACCAGCTAACGTTCTAGGGTACCTCTTAGCCAATAGCGGTGGCAGATTTAAATTCAAATGCAGAGTTTTTACCCGACAACGGCACAACACTGACAGTTTTAGGCAGAAAATTAAAATTTTAACTAAACTACTAAAGTGCTAAACCATTAACTACACGTGTCTGCAGCACGATTAGACACGTTTATATAGTTTATCAGAAAAAATTTGGGGGTGACTTGCTCTTTAAGGACTAGGTAGATGATGAGTCATCTGGAGAGGTTTAACCCTCTGGAGGCGGGCGTTGCAGATGTGCAACCGTTAAAACCTACCTACCTGGTTACTCCACACACGTGTTTCATGAGCATTTTTTACTCAGAAGCACCGCTGAAGGACTTAGTTGTTCGTCCTTTTATCAAAACTTACTTTGATGGGTTAAGGGATGGATTACATTTCTGTTGCAATACCAAAAACTACAGATGCCTCTGAAAATTGTCCATGAGATAATGTTTATCCTGAGCCAGTGCACTAACCGCCATGTCACCTCTCACATCACTGAGCGGGTCTGAGAGGAAACTCGAGGGTTTGCTTGTAGACTTGATTATGTTCAACCACTCCTCTTCACATCATCACCTCTGAATGTGTTTTAACCAGACAGTATGTTTGTACAGGATGTTGTTTTTGTAAATACCGGTGAAGGATTGTAAATCCCTGGAGGACTTCCTTGAGTTTGTCTTATTTAAACCATGTCGCTGTACTTTGGTGTCTCAGTTTAAACCTTTTTTATTTGGCTGTGGAGGTAAAAACACAAAAACTTGAAAAGAAGCCACATTCTCCTTATCTACACGGTTGTGCCTTCTAATGTAGTTCACAGGTTGTACTGAACTTCTCCTTTTCACATAGAGCAGATGGAGTTGTCACTTTAACACACTGAGTTAAGGCTGACCACCCTCTGGTGATGACGTTACTTCCTGATCTCTCGTGTTGACCTGAACACATCAGCTCGCTCCTATTTTACGCGGTTGAGTGCAGACGTTAAAAATGTTGCTTTTGAGTCGGCACACATGAAGGTGTGTTTTTATAAGCTCATTACTGCAAAAACAATGCAATGTCATGTGGTAGCTGGTATCAATTGTACATGTGGGGTTTCTGTTGTCTGTAAGCCAGACCAGTTGATTTATTTAGAAATTTTATATGAAATTGTTTATTTCTTAAAAATAATTTAAGATAATAGGGTTTAAAGTATGGGGTCCTGGTTTTAATTAGTTTGTCATTCTTAAGGTTAATGCTGTGGGTTTGTGTCAAAGATGTTTTTTTCATTAAAGCTTATATCAAATGTCACGTTTGTCAGTCTGTTTAGTTAAATATCGGTATGTTAGGGTTTGATACATTTCCATTTAATGGAGAATTATTTAAAACACCTTTTGACTTCATACAAGTTGTAGTATCCCTTTAAAATGACCAAACTCCAATCTCACAAAGGTCAGTTTTTAATGTAAAAATACATTTTCAGCTACAAATTACTTTGAGGTGATATCAATGATTCTTAACACCTTGCCTACAAAAGTGAACAAGTCTAAAGAAAAAACAGAATAAATACAAAATAACAGAAGTATAAAAACAAACACTTTTCCCTGGTTAACTAAACAAATTTTACTTGCTAAGATGTTTTTTAATCCCTGATATTTACATTTCAGGAAAGTATAATCTCAGTTTGACCAATGAAATGTGACAATCTTCCATTTTAGCATGCTTGACCTCAGTTAAAAGTGCGAGAAACGAGTTAGACAAAATGTAAAAAAAAAAAATAATAATAACATACCCCCCCCCCCCCCACACACACACACACACACACACAAAACTCCCGACTGAATACTTCTGTAAAAGTATTTGTAGACAAACAGTTATGCTTTAAAGAGTCCTTCACAAACATCCTGTAAGAACACAAACCAGGTCTGACCCTAACAACCAACAGCTACACGTGAAACCAACATGAAAGGCTACAGACGGAAAAATGGAAAACATCAGTGCATCTCACGGTTTTGTAAACGGCAAACAGAACAGGCCACAGAAAGGACTGTGCCTTTAGAAGATCCATGTCCCAGTGATGCATCAGTACACGCCTAATACAGCTGTTACATCCAGCTGTTTACTGTGTTCAAGACCAAACTCTGAAATGTTCATTTTGTCAGAAATCTTTGGATACAAGTTATTTTCCCACATTTCCTGGTTCTCTCTTGTGCAGCATTGAAACAAAAAGTATTTGTCGGTCTTCAGCGTCCTGTAGTGTTTCATAACCACGGCCTGCTGTCAGTGTGTCCATTTAAAACAACAATGGAAATGTTTGACACCCTGACCACGTGAATGTGCTGCCCAAATATCCCATAAATATCAGTTGCACTAAAAACAGTTTTCCTGTTCATTAAAATACACAACATATAAAATCCAGTGTCTGTCACACAAGCACCTTCCCCTTGATGTCCAGCTTGTTGTTGTCATTCGGTCTGCTGGACTGTTCTTCTGCGAGAGTGATGTACGAGTAAACCAGGCTGCCTGCAATGCTGCAACAACACCGACACAATCAAGCTACTGCAAACAAGTCAGGCAAAACTCAAGAGTTTTCTAAATCCCCATTTTGATTCACTTTGAAAAGTCTTGGTTTTATGTCAGAAATGTTAAGGTGCAGGAACCATTTGACATCTCAAACAACCATTTTTCGTTGTTTTTCTTTGTGAAAGTCAATTTCACATACCATAATTAAGTCATTTATACCTTTTGTCAGGCAAATTCTAACGAAGAAACAATTTTTAGTAGAGATCCGTCTAGAAAATCAGCTATTAATCAGAATTAGCTAATATTTAGCAGAATTAGCTTAATCACTGGACAGTATGAAACAGAATATGAACAGGTCTTGTTCAGTCTGTGAATGCACCGTTGCATACCTTCTCAGTGACCTAGTGCTAAAGTGTCCGCCATGGGACTGGGAGAGTGGGGTTCAAATCCTCGTAGGGTCATACCAAAAACTTTAAAAATGGGACCCAATGCTTCCCTGCTTGACACTCAGCTAACACTCAATAAATGCATCAACATAATATCAACCAACGTCGCCATTAGATTTAAAAAATAATTGATTGAACAAATGAAATTTTATTCTGCTAGTGTGCATGAAGTAATGCTCGAAGACGAAGTTGTGGTCGACACTCAGCAAAGATGACTGAATCCATATTCAACCATTTCTGTATTCACTAATGATAAACTTTAGGGCAAAGTCACCAAGTAGAGACCTAAAGGAGACATGACATTTGTTCCAAGTCAGACTTGTTCTATGGTCAATACAAACATGTTAATGAAGTTCTTTACACCCAAGCCCTCTCATATAAAGCTATTTCAACAGTTTTATATTAGACAGACTCTTTCCCTCCAGAATGGAGAAGGGTACTGCTGCTGCAGAAGCCTGAATCTCCAGGTCTGCAGCCATACACGATTACCAGAATGAGCATTTTCAAGGCTCTCTCACTTTAAGAAAACAAGCTGGAGTTGGCCCCACCCACCTCTACCTCAGTCAAGCAGCTATAAGCCGAGAAGGGGAGGGGCACAGAGAAGAGCTGCTGCTGCAGAAGCAGCAGCTCTCTCTTACACATGGGAGGTGGTTCCATTCTACTTTTCCTGGTTGTGACATCACAAATGGATACTTTTTGAAATCGCTTGTTTTAAGCACATAATTCCCAACACTGACAGAAAACAGATGTTTGAAGTGTTTATAGAGGCAGCAGAGCCCCACATGGCAGCACAAAAGGATGGAAAATGTTAGCTTTGCCTAATATGTCTCCTTATTTAGTACAAAGAGAAAGTAATTAAAGAAAAGTTTTATTAAACCCAGTCTACTTTACTTAAGATATTGGAGACAGTTAAAACATAAAAAACTTAAATGTTATACCTGATGTTCAACCCTATGAAGTTAGTCCAAGAGAAAATGTAGTCTCCACCAAAAACCATCCCAATGTACGTCACCAGGACGTTCTGCAAATAAAAAAAGACGAATGAAGCTGAGAGTTTTGTTTCATCTTCCATCTGGAGGGTTACTTCAGCTCACCTTGATGCAGCCCACGATGGTAGTTGTTAAAGCAGAGTTGTACTGTGTACACAGAACAGTGGAATACATCAGAATAAACCTAAAGAGAAAAAAGTCTCATTTTACAAATACCTCAACAATTATTCCATTACAGTCCTATTAAACAGTACTGATGCAGAGCTGATGTTAGTCATGAGTGTGTCTGGGTGAGGCAGAGGAGCAGCAACTAGGTTTCATCAGTCTAACAAACCACAGGCACTTTTTATTATTAAGGATTGTGGGCTGTGCATCCATCCATTAAATGACAAAGTCAGCATCTTACCCCATCACACATGAGAGGGTAAACTGGGACAGGAAAACCACATCCGACCAGCCGTCAAACTCTGCTGCCTGG
This sequence comes from Nothobranchius furzeri, assembly GCF_043380555.1. Taxonomy (NCBI): domain Eukaryota; kingdom Metazoa; phylum Chordata; class Actinopteri; order Cyprinodontiformes; family Nothobranchiidae; genus Nothobranchius; species Nothobranchius furzeri. The sequence goes on along the minus strand of NC_091748.1, from coordinate 41,205,871 downwards.
AATCAGAAAACCAGTGTAAGTAGCATCAAAACGTCACCAAGTAAACATGAACCCTCTCAGGCTCAAAATAAGTTTTGACGAAGGACGAACAACTAAGCCCTTCAGGGGAACTTCTGAGTTAATAAATGCTCATGAAACACGTCGGTGGAGTAACCAGGTAGGTAGGTTTTAACTGTTGCACATCTGCAACGCCTGCCTCCAGAGGGTTAACCATCTAGGTGGCCAATCAGAGAAGACTGGGGCACTGTGGGTGTGTTACCTAGGGCTGTAGCGAAGCCTCGACGACGTTGACGGCTCGATTCTAAAAATTTGTCGACGTCAGATCCGGAAGTCGACGCACCGCGCCCACTTGTTGCATCCCCAGGAGTTTGTAAAAAGAAGAGGAATCTGCCTGTTTTTTCCTCTAGTTCGCCCTCTTCTCCGCCTTCACTAACATCTCCGCCAAATACCGAAGACCCGGAACAATGTCCGTCCGCTACTAGATTATTTTCCTGTTTTGCCCCTTCGTCTCCCGGCAATGGACAACAACTTCCGGGTCAGATGCGCTGCTCCATCTCTACCGCAGATGTAGAAAATCACCGGGAGCGTTTCTCCCTTCATAAAGGAGCTTCTTTCAGACATGAGGAGAGCTGTTTTGGTGGTAGCAGTCTCTCCTCCGTGCTGGTCTGTTTGCTGCTGGGTGTTTTTGGTTTATTTAAACTTGGTAACTTGAACTTAACGTTGGTAAAGCTACTGTTAGCATCTTCGCTAACAGCTTCTTGCGTTTGGATAAGCTGTTACGTTTTGGTTTAGAGTTCATCTTTTTGTGGTGTAGATCTCCCTTTTATTACATTTAGAGTGTTGTGGGTTTTCGGTTTAGTTTAAAATATCACCTGAGTTTGGTTTAACCCGTAAGACCACTCGCCTCATGCACATAAGTGACCAAAACAAAGCAGCATGGAGACACTCCGTCTCCAACCACCTGCACTCCCAAGTTCTACACGTCACCAGAACATAACCAACCAACACAATAAAAGCAGTGTTATACAAAATGGAAGGCCTGTAGTGTTTATTCTCTTACAGTAACAATCAATTTTTTTGAGGAATTTATTAGATTTTTTGGTTTTTATCAACTGTGCAATAGAAAAATAATCATTAGATTAATTGTCTAAATAGTCATTAGAATAGTCCACTATTCGATAAAATAATCGTCAGAATAATCGTTTTAAAAGTAATCGTTTACCCCCAGCCCTAGTGTTACCTTTTTTATCATTTTTTTTTATTTTAAAATGTTTTGTATCACTTTTTAAAAGCATTTTTTAAATATTTAAATATTTTGTCCTTGTGAAGCACCTTGTGGTTTTATTTTGAGAGGCGCTAAATAAGACTGTCTTCTTTCTTTGTGTTAGCCACCCAAAGGAATTAAGCTAAATACACAGCGAGAGTGTTAGAGTCATTAACTAATGTGGCAACACAACTTCCACCCAAAAGCTCACAAATCCAACAGTGACTTTCCATTAGCTATGAAAAGGTAGCAGCCTGCTTGGCTGCAGCGGTACTTCAGCAGGGGAAGCTGCAGACGCTGCGGCAGTGACTCTGCTGGGTGTATAATGGCATCTCTGTTCCCTTCAGACTGCTGGGCCCCAGCTGGGCCAACCTGAAGCTTCCTGCCAAGACTTAACCACCCCCCAAAACGGACAGTTCCTTTTTACAGCACACACTCATAACTATGTATATGTGCACTCACTTAATGTCACAGTTAAATATCACACCAACAGACACAAACCATTGTAGTTGTAATAGTGCGCCTACATAGAATGGCCACAGATGAAGGAAAAAAAGCAGGTTTGATAGAAAAGTCAAACTGCTCACCTTCTGTATATCTCCAGTGGCATGAGCCAACAGCAAAGTAGGAATGATCATAAATAATGCATTATAGAATAATAATCCATACTTCCCCAACTCCTGAAGAGAGAGAGCAGAGAGAAACAGATGGGCATTCAGCAACACACACACACACACACACACACACACACACACACACACACACACACACACACACACACACACACACACAGTCAAGCCATAGCTCTACCTAAAACCTCTAGTGTGCATGGATGTGGCTCACGCAGCTCCACCTTTTAACCCATCGTGCACACGTGCATCAGTCTAACAGTGCACTAGTCTGTGAGCAGTACTGTACAGACATCACAGTCTAAATATGGATCTTGCTTCATCCCTGCGGTGACATGAGTTAAGCAGCTTGGGAACAAAATCAAACCCTGCAAGCTACCACACGTTTCTGATTCGGCCGTTATTACCTGCAGTGTAATATTAGTTTTACTAGTAAACACATTTTCCCACGGTAAAATCAAATTTTAAGTTTTTTTTCTCTGACGTCCTTGATCAGCAACAACCATTACTCATCAGAAGATATTGCCACATACCTTAGCGTCTAATTTTTGCTTGACATAGGCTCCGTTGGCAGCAGTCAGGACGTCATTCATAAGAATGAAGATGTAGCCATGCAGGTCAAAGGTTAAGTCAGCACTATACACAGATGACAGGAGGAATTTAGCTTTGTCACAGCAGACGTGCGTCAAACTTGTAATGGCCTTTTACCTAAACATGGAAATACATCAAGGTGAAGCTGCCCTTTGTAATGGGGGTCATTTTAGTCTGGTTAAAAGCAAAAACACCTGGAAACAGAAGAACGTACCTTGCAGCGATAAACGCCCCTAGAATCATTGTAAATACCGTCAGCTGGACTGGCCGGGAGAACTTCTTCCTACCAGGGATCAAAGGCAAAGAAATTCAATCTGACCCCTTTGAAACGCAAATAATAATCACAGTTAACGTACAAAGAAAAGGGTTTTGTGCCACATTCTAGCAGAGCGCCAGTAAATGATAGAGAAAAGTGGGTTATCTGTGGTGTGTAATCTTACTTGAGAAGAAATCCCTCAGCCAGCATGGTGAATAGGATGGAGAATCTCCTGAGGACTGTAAACATTGGCAAGCTGGAGGAGGAGGAGGACATGGAGTGCCACAGAAAATTATCATGCCAGTCATGATTTATTCATTTTTACTTTCATTGTCTAGTTAGAGGGAATGAACTTACTTAAGCCTTTTAGTACCAAACAGACCGGTTATCTGATTTCCCACATAAAGGAGAGGTAGCGGAAACGTCTAGACAACAAGTTTAACATTAAGCTCAAAGCTTGGGAAGTACATTTGAGTCCAAGGCTTTATTATTTGTGTTTTACCTTGTGAGGTATGTTCTCATCAAAATCTGGGAAGGTGATCACCCTCGCAGCCTTGCCCACCCACAGCACGACTACGGTGGCAAACATCTGCACACACACACACACACACACACACACACACACACACACACACACACACACACACACACACACACACACACACAATCACTGCCGCGTTACAAGCTACAAAAGGATAAGTAGTTAGTTAGTAGCGGGGAAACCTACTTGTCCTATGCCGACACATATCGATGAGGGGAACCTGAAACAGAAAGAGTTGTGTCTTTTTAACATTATTTTTTAAGCGGGACGCCTGAGAGCGCAGACTCGTAATGGTTTCCTAAAAAGTCCAGCTTTCTTGGCTCAAACACAAGCTAACGAGCTGCACGGTGCCGCCCGAGCCAGGACCACTACACCGCTAGCTAAAACATGGCAGCTGAACCGTTACCTGTAGCTAGTGAGGACGCTCTTGTTCACCACGACGATCAAAAACGAGCTCAGACCGTAAAACCCGGCGGCGAACAGCTTCACAACCAGTGTCGGAGGTTTATCCGCCATCCCCGACAAGTTCTCATTCCTCTTTGAGTGTCGGCTCGTGCCCGGCCATCACTCCGCTCCGGGTGCTCTCTCACTCACAGACCACCCTTTTTCACACACGTGCACACACCGCGCGAGCTCCAGCACGCACGCAACACGGGGACGTCGACGTTCCACAACTTCCGCCGCTTCACATCTGAGCATCACGTGGGCTGTCGGAGCGGTTCAGCTTCTTGCTGAAACTACAGTAAACTAAAAGGTTCCTCGGGCAACTTTTACATAAAGACCCAAGCCAGCAGATGATGTATGCTCGTCACATAACGGTCAGGGCAACACTTCCACTCTATAACGGTATATGGAGAAATAAATCTCACTATTTGAATAGAACTGCATCTAATAACTCTTATACTCAAGGAGGCTTAATTGGATAAAATACTTAATAAAACAAAAATAAAATATGGTACTTCATACCTAACCTTGTTTTTAAAACCGTGGGAGGAATAGAATTTCTTTTACATTGTGACTTTGATTAACAAAATTCCCATTAAATTATCTAACTTTCATAGGCAGGCGTTATTGTGTTGGCTTCTTATATACAAAAATAAGTTTCTCCCCACACAAACACCTGATTTGGAATAACAAATTCATTAAATATAAAAATAAATCAATATACTGTGAAAATTTGTCGCAGAATAATATAAATTATGTTTCTCAGTTGATGAATAAAAACGGCCTTCTGTTTACATATTCTGAGTTTCTCAAAACGTATAATGTTCCAATCTCTGAAAGATTACTCGATAGTTTTTGATGCAATTCCACCGGGTTATATTAGACTATTACAAAACAACAAAGAACCAAATTTACAGCTATCACCAAAAGAAGATCTTCTAATTAATGGAATCCATATTCCGGACAAAAAATGTAATAATAGATTTTTCAGATATATAGTTCATGCACAAACAATTCCTAAAGGTCAGTTCTATTGGGAGAATACGATAAACAATATTAATTGGTCCGTAATATGGACTATTGCTGATAAATATATAGTCATCAACTAAATTAAGAAAGTTCATTTCAAAATATTTCATCGAATATATCCTACAAAATATTTTATTAAAAGATATAGAAAAGAGATAGATGACTCATGTGCATTCTGAGACAATCTCACACCTGTTCTATGAATGTGTATTTGTTAAATATTTTTGGTGTAACGGAATGAAATGACTGTTTTCCATCTAAAAGTCATTTCCCCCTCTCCTCAGCATGAACTAATCTGCATGAGATATTGCCCCAAGGTCTCATGCACCCGCTCCTGAACGGTCTTCCTTTCCAGCCCAAGAGAAGAATAAAGACAAAGGACTCGTTCTTTTTAATAAATCAAAGAACTCTATTTTTAATAAGCTAATCAAACAAAGTGTTGGTCAATAATAAAATGTGAACCAATTTGTGAAATGAAAATATTAATTACTTTATTATAATCCTATAGAATATAATAAGTTATATAACTTTAAATTTAGTTTCCACTAGGACTGATCTCACGTAGCGTTACGACATGACACATTGCTTTACTGATCCAATCAGAATCTGCCAGATCTGACGGAGGCGTGGTTTTGGTGGTGATTGGTAAATCTGTCATCTTTTCATTCGACCGTAAACCAAAACATCCGAAGTATAAAACTATGCCCACGCCATCTTTAACGCCAGTTCAAAGCGTTCTAGAGAAGTTGTCGGATTGGCCAATCCGTGACTTTCCTCTTCAGCCAAACGAGCCAACGACAAGCTGGATAAAACCTGATGCGTTTTACCAACCAAGAAACGGTTCCTTTCAGAATAAAAGCTGAACTCATTGACCCTCCGGGTCCATCTGACGCTGTCAACCAACTGTCGCTTTTTACCAGGAGACAATCCAAAGACTAGTCTGTCGTGCTGCTGACACTGTTTCATCGGCTCCGGTACCGAAAGAGGGGCTCGAGGACCTGGCAGTCTGGGTCTGTACGGAGGTCTCATTCTAAGGGTGTGTGGAGCGACAAAAATGGCGTCTTATATGTTTATGAATCTCCGAATCAAAGCTTAGTGTGAAGACATCACCTTCACTCCCACCAGAACTAATCGTTTCTCCGGATCTGCTGGTTCTGAGCAACATTCCACACTACACCGTTCTCCGTCTCACTTCACCTTAGTTACACCATACATTTAGTGTTAAAGTTAGTCTAGTTTTCATTTGTTTAGTAATAAATCTTTAAACTTTTAAAACTTGACTCTCTTTTCTCTTGTCTCTCAGTTAATATGAAGTGGTTACATAATCCCTGCAATAAAAAGTTCCAATCTTCTGGTTAAAAATACCCAAAGATCCATCAGATTGATTTCATATTTTCTATGGAATCTCATGTCTCATGGCTCATTAAATAACATGTAAATTAAGCCTTTACATTGGTATGAGACAGAACGCTTACTTTCACCATGTCTTGATAAGAATTTTAAATTACATTTAAGAGATAAAAATTTCCTTTCATTTTTAATCTGATCATTTTTAATTGGGAAATTTCATATTCATAAATCTAAGTGGTTCAACACGAGCCCCAACATGAATATATTTAAGACGGAGTTAAGAATCTATTTTTATCCTCTAAAAGGTATGACATGTCCAAAAGCTATTAGAACTCTCTAAGTTATGTTGATGCCTTTATTTTGAAAGGAATCTTTTAAATACCCCTTCTTCTTCTTTTTGTAATTCTTTATTTCTCTTCTTTCAGTTTTGCTTGTTAGAATTGTCTTATTTTGTATTACTTGTAATTAATTACATAACTCTGTTATCAAAGGAATTAGTACTTACTGTATGTCAATTTGTATCTGACTCCTAGGACACAGCTGGCCTTCCTGACGAGCTTATCTATTGAAAGAAAGCCAAAAGTATTCTAACAAAACATTTTGCTCTGTTATGGTTCTCTGAGATGTGCCTCATCACCCTCAAATTTGTAGCATCTTCACATTTTATTTCCTGTTGCCACAGTTTTGGCGTAGACTAACATTTCTCATACTCAGATTCACACATTTCAAATCACTCGAGCAATCATTTAACATTTTTGCAGCAGAACTGCAAAGATAAGATTTACATTATTCAGTGTCAGGCGTGTTTACATGGGTTTTACCAAAATATTCCATAGGTTAACAGATCTGAACAACTGGCAGACCAGTTTATCACGGACTGTTTTAATATGGAACCAAAATGTTAAACTGGTCCAGAAAGCAGTTTGACGTTTTCTTTTTCAATAAGAACATTCTCAGAAAGAGAGATCTGGTTGCAGCGTACATTTTACCTTCACAGATGTGCCACTTTTTATTTATGATCAGTTGTGTTATATTTGAAATTATATTTAGATCATCTAAAACAAATTCCGGTCTTTTCAAATTAGTTAGCCTACACACACCTTGACATTTGAAAAAGAAAAATGGGACGTATTAGGAAAGAAGTTGTTTTGCTCAAGGTTCAGAAAGGAACCTTTTAGTTCAAACTCCGATAGAGAAACAAATGGCCGCTCCCTGACCTGACCTTGGTAAGGTCCGTGTGTGTTTTGGCAGGTGGATGTTGGATTCAGAACTGACGTGTCTTTGATAAGCAGTGCATCTGTGCATGTGCCACGTTGTCGGGAACTCTACTGCTGAGGCGACCTTTCATTCATTCATTTCCTCTAAGCCATGGCTGGACTTAATGCATCTCTTGGATACTTTGTAGCTGTTGTGATTTTTACAGCCTCGGTTAAAATACTGCTGAGAAAATGGCCGCGGTTCAGCTTTGTTTCTGAGTTTGCCTCCTCTTTCATGCTGGTGGCATGTTGGCTGGAGGTGCAGACCATAGTGGAGGTGGGCGCGTGGGCCGGTGGTCTGGGTCCTGATGTGACCGTAACCATGCTGTTTGTGTTGTTGCTAACTCACGGCATCATCTGTGGCGGAGCGTCGGGGAATCCCAGCCTGGTTGTGCAGACGTTCCTGCAGCTAGAGGCCCCAGTCCTGCCTACTGTGTTTGCTGTTGCAGCCCAGTTTGTTGGAGCTCACCTGGCCCTCCTTGCAGCTGGGTACTACTGGAGCCTGGAGCTGACAGACATGCACATGATCAAGAACCTGATGTCTGTTTCCTGCAGCACATCACTTCTGGTCCCAGTTTCTCAGGGTTTCTTTACTGAAAGTGCCTGTGCATTCATCTTTCATCTCATCCAATTGAACCTGCGACGTAGATCTGCTCTGATCCGGGTGCCTCTGACGGCAGTGCTCCTCACATTCTTGTCTCATACTGGTAAGTGCAGAGAGAACTTTTATGATCGCTGAATTTAAACACATTTAGCTGCACGTTGTCCTCTTTAGAAACCCTTTCATTTGTTGATGCTGGTGGTGGTTGGAGGGACTGGTGGCTCCTGTGGTCGGCAGCCTCACCTCTATCAGTGCGCTCCAGAGCGGCTGTGGCTACATCATAGCTAACCCCCACCGGTGTGTGTGTGTGTGTGAATGGATGAATGATGCACTGTAGTGTTAAGCACTTTGGAGTCCTCTAAAGGCACCATACAAGTGCAGGTCATTTATCATTATTACCAATTAAAAACAAAGACTATTAAAAGTTTGAGAATTTCACCAATTATTTTTGAACAGATTGTGACTAAAGCATCACTGATTTTGTTTTTTTAGCCAGAGGATACACCTCCGCCTTCATGAACCCATCTCTGGCCTATGGAGTCACCTTCCACTGTCCTGGATTTACCCTCAGAGAATATGCTGTGGTCTACTGGCTTAGCTCCGTCACTGGTAAAGACATTAAAGTGTGTGTGTGTGTGTGTGTGTGTGCTGCCAGTTGTTTTACGTGTACCGATTGTCTGTTTCCCAGGCCTGACCTTTGCTCTGCTCCTCTACATGGGCCATATTCCAAGGCTTTTTGCCAGAAATCTCCTCTACTGCCAGAAGACCCGCTTCAGAGTGCCAAAAGGAGACAAAGCAGAAAAGAAGAAAAAGTGAAATACTGTCCCCCCCCCCCCCCCGAAAAAAACCCGAACAACTACAAATAGAAAGAAATCTTACAAGATGTTTATTTCAAATAGAAACTCTGAACCAAAATGTAAAATATTTAGGATGTGAACGACTCATTTCTCAAGTCCATTTTCAACTAAAATATGTTAATTTCTAACGTATACATTAGGTTAGATCACAACAGCAGTGTGAGGAAAATGAGTTCAAACAGAATAACTGGACATCTGTGACAATAGCATTTTATTAAACGCATCCGTAAATGAAGAGAGGACCTGCTGCTGCTGCTGCTGCTATGTGCTGGCAGATCTCTGAGCAGCAGGAATTTTAGAAGAATCAGGCTTTGGGTCTTCCGGCTGGATTTTAGCTGTTGTGGATGACTCTGTGAAAAAAACAGACATAAGTCACATCAAGTGCTTTTCTTTGAAGCCAGTCTAGCAATTAAGGTGTATTGTTTTAATCAGCTGCTTTTGTAGATTTTAAAACTCTTCTGCAAAGATGTCAATTGATGTTTATTGTCTCACCCGGCTGCTCCTGCTGAGCCTCGGGTCTGTCCACCCATAAACTATAATCAGGATTATTTAGTAGAGTCTTGATTTGGCCACAGCCGAGACACCTCAGCACGGTGAATCGAGTCTTTTTGTTTTTCCCTTGAAAGACAAAGTTTCAGAAAAAAGGAAGTTAATCAGCAATTTCTTCTTCTAACCTGATGACATTAAGGGTACGTTACAATGTGAGAGTAAGAAAAAGACGACTTACTTCTTTGTCTTGCTGTCGCTGTAACACCTGGAATAAGTAAAGAGCAACACTTCTTGCATATTGTTCTCTTCACTGACGGGTCTCTGCAATGAAAGGATTCAGTAGTCATCACACAACCTTATCTGTGGCTACAAAAGCACACGAAAAGATGACAGTATTTACAAAATATTTCTTAATAGAGAAAATGCAACAACAGCAACCATTTATTTCAAAAGTAACCATTTTAACATAACAGCAGGGGTCTTTTCAAAAAGCCTTGTTGGCCGTTACTGCAGATATTTAAGTATAAGCTCTAGATCTGCAAGATTGTCTCGTCTGTCTCAACTAAAAATCACAAACATTCTCATTAAATGCCAGATTCCAAAAAACAGTGTTCATTTGCTGCTGATTGTTTGCATATGTGAATGACCAAATCCATGCTAATGCCCTTAGTTTTTAATTGTTTAAGTCAGTGGTTCCCAACGTAGGGTCCGTGACCCCCCCAAGTGAGTCCCCACAGGTTTGTTTGTTCTGAGGTAGTGAGGTTACCAGGATTAAATATGCAAAAATTACATTAATAAAATACTAAAAACACACATTTGATAGAGGAAAATATATACAACTTGTCCTCTTGGACCAGGTATCCGATCCCCAGGGCTCCGTTTTCACCTTCCCTCATCTGATTGGGAAGGATCACAACTCCATCTTTCCCTGTTGGGTTTTCTCAAACAGGTTTAGTTGATTCCTGGTTTATCCGCCTCCCACTTTGCCCAGACCGGATCCATGACTTGAGGAAAAAACCCGTTCACTCTCAGAATTTCCTCCACATTTTTTGTAGTCTTTTCCAGCCTTTCAGGATCGTTGTGGGATGTCAAGATATCATCAATGTGACTGTCCTCTGGGACCAGCTCCTCTACTGCGACTTTGAACTTGACAATAATATAATAAAATCTTTATATAAGATGTATAACGTTTGTAATTAATCACTTTTAATGTGTATATGCGGAAAAGAGTTTGGGTTGGGGGGGGGGGGGTGTCTTTGACAGGCAAGGAGTCCATCCATCCATTTTCATCCGCTTATCCGGAGTCAGTTTGCGGGGGCATTAGCCTAAGGAGAGAGGCCCAGACTTCCCTCTCCCCAGCCACTTGGGCCAGCTCCTCCGGGGGAATCCCAAGGCGTTCCCTGGCCAGGTGAGAGACATATGGGCCATTCTCATCTGTACCGGGTCGGCCCAGGCCGGGTAGCCCCAGTCGGCCCCAGCCTGGCCCGGGTGATTCCACACATCCTTGTCTTAAGCCCATGTGGGCTGATTCTACCCACCAATCAGAGGCTTGCTCTAATGGAAGGTGTGAATTTGCTGTCAGCAGTGGGTGTGTTGGCCCTGGTCGGCCTGAAGCAGACCCCCTCGAGAAGAGGGCTGAGAATGAGCCTTGGTTGGCCCGGAAAAATACCAGGCCACCCAGATATGTAAACAACCTACGCTACCCGACCCGGTACAGATGGGAATGGCCCAATAGTCCCTCCACCGTGTCCTGGGTCTCCCTTTAGGTCTCCTCCTGGTTGGACGTGCCCGAAAAACCTCACCAGGGAGGCGTCCAGGAGGCATCCTGACCAGATGCCCGAGCCACATCAACTGACTCCTCTTAATGTGGAGGAGCAGCGGGTCTACTCCGAGCCCCTCCTGGACGACCAAGCTTCACACCCTATCTCTAAGGGAGAGCCCCCAGCCACTCTGCGGAGAAAACTCATTTCAGTCACTTGTGTCTGCAATCTCGTTCTTTCGGTCTCTACCCAAAGCTCGTGACCATAGGTGAGGGTAGGAACGTAGATCGACCGGTAAATCGAGAGCTTTGCCTTCTGACTCAGCTCTCTCTTCACCACGACAGACCGGTACAACGCCCGCATCACTGCAGACGCAGCACCAATCCACCTATCGATCTCACGCTCCAGTTTTCCCTCACTCGTGAACAAGACCCCGAGATACTTAAACTCCTCCACTTGGGGCAGGACCTCATCCCTGACCCGGAGAAGGCATTCTACCCTTTTCCGAATCAAGACCATGGTCTCAGGTTCAGAGGAGCTGATTCTCATCCCAGCTGCTTCACACTCAGCTGCAAACCGCTCCAGTGAAAGCTGAAGATCACGTTCTGATGAAGCAAACAGGACCACATCATCTGCAAAAAGCAGAGACCTGATCCTCAGGCCACTAAAACGGATGCCCTCCACATCTTGGCTGTGCCTAGACATCCTGTCCATAAAGGTTATGAACAGAATCGGTGGCAAAGGTCAGCCTTGGCGGAGTCCATCTCTCACTGGAAACGTGGACCCAGTGAGATGGGGACCAAGCTCTGACACCGGTCATACAGGGACCCAACAGCCCGTATCAGGCAAGGAGTCCTCTGGGGAAAAAGGTTGGGAAGGAACCTCTAATTTAAGTCAACTGTGCACAAATAAACATATTTCACATAGTTTATTTTACTACGGATTTAAAAAGTCAAGAAAATAGAAATCATGCCCCATCTACACCTGATAAAAATAACGGAAGAAGTACCTTTACTCGCAGGAAGTGCCGCAAAGACCTAAATTTGTTTTCAAAATAAAACACTTAACTCTTTGCCTCAGTTTACTTACTGTCTGAGGACCAAACGTCTTGCGATAGTCTTCTGAGTGAAGCAGTAGAAACGAGCCAACTCCACGTTGTTAGGATTTTGAGATAATATACAATGTGCAGCCTGTAGAGATAAAACCGGTACATTAAGCCCCTTAACACGGTAGCTACCATGCTAGCCGCGCGACTACTGATTTTTCTCGTAACCATTTCTAACCGACCTGATAAAGGTAGTTCATCCTTTGATAGGCCTCCTTGTCCTTTAGTTGATGTGCCATTGAGCAAACCAAAAGAGAGAATTAAAACGCCCACCAGGTGTGTCCGTATGAAGAAAGCTATGACTGAACAAACTTAGTGGCAAACCAAAACACTGTCCGCCATATTTATTACATTTTGCGCATGCGCGACTCCAGCTACTTTTTTACGCTCTAGGATCTGCTTGGGTCGGATCAACATTTGCATGATCTGGGACTGTTTGTTTGGAGGGTGGTCACGGATTAATCTGGGCTTGTTTCATCTGTCACACAAATGTAAACAGTAGTACTTGTGCATCATCTCAGATTTGCAATATTAAATTAGAAAATACAAATATTTATGAAACTCTAAATTTTGTACATTCCATACAAGACAAGTTCACCTCGAATCTCTTTGGGGATTTTATCGAACTTCTGAACATCAAGCTGTCTTTATTATCAACAATTCCTGTTCCAAGAACTCTCCCTTTAGCTTCCTGTGGTCCATGATCAATGTGGTACACATCCTGATACTAAACAGCACCGTGACTACTTTTCCTATGTAGCTAGGATATTTTTTAGGACAATGTTTAAAAAATAAAGACAATAATAGTTCATAGCATAAAGCCAGCAGACATAATAAATCTCTAGTTAAAACTTTAATGACAGGTTTCTGCATGTTTTATACTATAAACCGAAGATCTTTACATTCACATCATGAGAGCAAACAAACGACATTTGTGTGTAGACCAGGCTTTTAGATCTTCAGAATAAAATATAAAAATTCTACAATAGGCTCCTGTTGCAACTTCACCCAATATGGTTGTTTTCAAATCTCCAGTGCACTTCTGGAAGAACGCAAAGGACAAAGGTCAACATAAAATACTCAATTTAATAGCAATAAAGAAAGTATAAACCCTGTCATCTAACATTTTAATTGCCTGTAAGGTGCGCCTCTGATTTGAGGAGACTAAAAATACCGGGGAAGAACAGATGCAGTGGATCGGTCAGGTGTGACAGCTATAGAACGACACGAGCACGGCACACATTCATGATGATCAATGCCGTGAAATGCTTCCTATAAAATGGTGAAGAAATGCTGATAAAACATGCGTGGACACAGCACGTCTGTTGTGTGAGACACATTATAAACACAAAAATGAAATTCAAGTATCAAAATAACTAAGATACTGACAAGCTGAAAAGTCAATTACAAAGGTAGTAAAAGTCGTGGGAAAGGAGACAAACAACACATTAGGCAACTTTTGCTTTTTTTAAGGCAGTTGATTAAAAAAACTAAACAGAACTAGGCATCTTCTTCATTCCAAGTTAAATACAAGCCAAGCCCCAACTTACCACCAGATTTGATGTACATATAAACTATTCCAGGCTCTTAAACTAAGCACTTTAATTTGACTTGTCTTCTGACGTCTGAGAGAAAATGAAGTTCATGTGGACAGCGGTGTGGATGTGCTCGAGATTTTTGGTCTTCTTCACAGTGAGGTTTGTCAGGGCTTCTAAGGCTGGCGAGTCACTCTCAGCCTATTGTCTGGCACAAAATCTAAATGGTTGGCACATGTCTGTGCACAGCATGAGGAGGCAGGCTAGCTGGTTTTGTTCACTAACGATTGCCCTTCATGGCCTCCTTGGCTGCCAGGATGAGTGGTGTGAGACTGGAGAGGGGCTTTGCCAGCTTCAGGAACGGATGCTGAATCAACAGAGAGGAGGACAACAGCCATTTTAATGACACGAAGACAAAATGTAAAACACTGTAAAAATAATGAAAAAGTTTCACCTGCAGGAGTTCCTTCCCACCACCTCTTTTCTCTACATCCATCTCCAGGCAGCGGTTCAGGAAATCTCTGAAAACCGGAGACAGCTTCTCTGGATTCTGAAGCTCAGGTGTGCCATTTGTGGCGATCAGGTATAACGCCTGCCACAGGAGAGACCCGAGAAGACTGGATTAGTGACAGTAGTTGGTAGACAAACGCATCTAAACAGGTGGCAAGGGATCAAACGGTACTGAATGTCAAAACGCATGCAGGTAGCTTAATGACCGATCACATGGAAAATCTAACGGTTGCAAAGATAATCAGATCATGTTAGCGTTAGGTCTGAGCCCAAACAACCCTTCGTACTCACTCGTAGCGGGTTCTCATTCAGATAAGGAGGCTCGCCTTCAACCATCTCAATGGCCATGATGCCAAGTGACCAAATGTCTACTTTAGGCCCATAAGCCTTCCTGGTCACCACTTCAGGAGCCATCCAGTAGGGCGTTCCCACCATGGTGCTGCGTTTGCTCTGCTCCGGAGTGATTTGGGCACAAAAGCCAAAATCAGCTGTAAAAAAAAAAAAATAAAACAGTCATTTAGATAGAAATCACTCCATCACCAGGCTTTTTACCACGCTGTTGCTTCTAGTAGATAGCAGCACAGTACTCACTCAGCTTCACAGAACCATCCATCCCGAGCAACACGTTGTCACTTTTGATGTCTCTGTGAATGACCTGGTTAGCGTGGAGGAAGTCCAACGCTTGTAAACACTGTAAACAAGAGGGAAAAGGTGGAGGAAAGCAACGGTGAGTAGACTTTCCTGCTGCCAGCGGGATTTGCTCCAGAATGCATCACAGACCTCCCGACAGACAGCAGCTATCTGAGCCTCGTCCATGCAGGTCTCTGTGACCACGTCCGTCAGCGAGCCACCAGCTAGATACTCCATCACCACAAACAGCTCCTCCCCCATCAAGAAACTGGCACAAACACACTCGGTCTTATTTTTATTCTATAGAAAATGAAATTCTCAAATGGAATCATGACTGGGGTGGGTGAGGGACCACTGCTAACATCTGATAGAAGGCAGGTTAGAGCTGTGCCAGAAATGTAATTTACAGGCCCTCAAAACAGGAAGCACTGCATCTATAGATAGTTTATTTTTATCATTAAAACATAATTATAAAGACTGTTAAACCTGCAAAAACAGAAGATGTGAAAAAGGTTTTCAAATGTTTTTTTCCGGACAATAAAAAACACGTCAGCGATATCCGACTATACTGCAGAACAGTTTAAGTCTTTTAAATGAGTAAGGCTGTAGTTTGAGAACAGCTGCACCATTAGTTTAGTTCGCTCTCACCTGTCTAGAAAGTTGACAATGTTTGGGTTCTTCAGCTCCTTCATCACCAGGATCTCGTTGATGATGAGCTCCTTTTTCGGTTGTTTCTGTAGATTAATCTGTTTAATGGCCACCTGTGAATGACCAGAGCTTCAGTATGTGGTCAAGAATCGCACCTTCCTTCCACTATATGTGTCAGTGCGCCCCAGGGCAGCTGCGGCTACATCGTAGCTCATCCCCACCAGGGTGTGATTGTGCTGTAAAGAGCCTTAGGGGGTTCCATGGAACTAGAAGGCGCTATATCAAATACAGGTCATTTCCCATAGATGCATTCATCTGGACTAATCATAATATCTGTAACGAAGCTACCAGCAGTGGTGAAACCTTTCAGAGCTTCCTGATCAGTCCTTCTATTACCTCTTGTCCTGTGGCGACATCAATGGCTGTGAATACTGTTCCTGACGCCCTGCAAAAAGGAAGAGAGGACAACTTTAACAACAATTCACCTAGATTTTTACCTCCACATGGCCTTAAAAGGTAAATATAAATAAAATGTTGCAAATAAAAATGTAAAACAAGCTCAGATAAATGATCCACAATGGTGGTGTTTATTAACAAAAACGAAGCCAAAATGCAAAATGTGCAAAAACTAAAACACACCCAATGATTTATTTACACACGCAGCACCTTGTAGCGGTGATGCATTAATCCTCGGCTGTGTGATTTCTTGCTTTGGAGAGGATTTAATTGCTCTGTATTGTTGAGACCCTGCCGCGCTACTCAGGAATAGGTGGTACAGAAAATAAACTAATAATTGTAAGAAACTCCAAATAGAATATGAGTCTTACAGGAAAAGTAATTCAAACTTGTTCATGCTAGCAGACAAATGCTACTGGTTTTTGGTCTAACTTTAAAATCAGTCAATCAGGAAACAGGAGCTTATATTCTGATGGCAGCGGCTGATGTTTATCCAACGTCTCGTGTTTGAGATGCACCGACGTTAAGAATTTATTTGTAAATCAGGGTGGAAAATAAGTATTTGGTCAATAACAAAAATTCAACTCAATACTTTGTAACATAACCTTTGTTGGCAATAACAGAGGTCAAACGATTACTATAGGTCTTTACCAGGTTTGCACACACAGTAGCTGGTATTTTGGCCCATTCCTCCATGCAGATCTTCTCGAGAGCAGTGATGTTTTGGGGCTGTCGCCGAGCAACACGGACTTTCAACTCCCTCCACAGATTTTCTATGGGGTTGAGGTCTGGAGACTGGCTAGGCCACTCCAGGACTTTCAAATGCTTCTTACGGAGCCACTCCTTTGTTGCCCGGGCGGTGTGTTTGGGATCATTGTCGTGTTGGAAGACCCAGCCACGTTTCATCTTCAAAGCTCTCACTGATGGAAGGAGGTTTTGGCTCAGAATCTCACGAAACATGGCCCCATTCATTCTGTCCTTAACACGGATCAGTCGTCCTGTCCCCTTAGCAGAAAAACAGCCCCAAAGCATGATGTTCCCACCCCCATGCTTCACAGTAGGTATGGTGTTCTTGGGATGTAACTCAGTATTGTTCTTCCTCCAAACACGACGAGTTGAGTTTATACCAAAAAGTTCTACTTTGGTTTCATCTGACCACATGACATTCTCCCAATCCTCTGCTGTATCATCCATGTGCTCTCTGGCAAACTTCAGACGGGCCTGGACATGCACTGGCTTCAGCAGCGGAACACGTCTGGCACTGCAGGATTTGATTCCCTGCCGTTGTAGTGTGTTACTGATGGTGACCTTTGTTACTGTGGTCCCAGCTCTCTGCAGGTCATTCACCAGGTCCCCCCGTGTGGTTCTGGGATTCTTGCTCACCGTTCTCATGATCATTTTGACCCCACGGGATGAGATGTTGCGTGGAGCCCCAGATCGAGGGAGATTATCAGTGGTCTTGTATGTCTTCCATTCTCTGATAATTGCTCCCACAGTTGATTTTTTCACACCAAGCTGCTTGCCTATTGTAGATTCACTCTTCCCAGTCTGGTGCAGGTCTACAATTCTTTTCCTGGTGTCCTTCGAAAGCTCTTTGGTCTTGGCCATAGTGGAGTTTGGAGTCTGACTGTTTGAGGCTGTGGACAGGTGTCTATTACACAGATAATGAGTTCAAACAGGTGCCATTAATACAGGTAACGAGTGGAGGACAGAAAAGCTTCTTAAAGAAGACGTTACAGGTCTGTGAGAGCCAGAGATTTTCCTTGTTTGAAGTGACCAAATACTTATTTTCCACCCTGATTTACAAATAAATTCTTTAAAAATCCTGCCATGTGAATTCATGGATTTTTTTTCACATTCTGTCTCTCACAGTTGAAGTGTACCTATGATGTAAATTACTGACCTCTGTCATCATTTTAAGTGGGAGAACTTGCACAATCGGTGGCTGACTAAATACTTTTTTGCCCCACTGTAACTTGAGATTTTTCCACATGCTTCTTTTACTAAAATAACCCTTTTTCTTTTCCAGTTCCAGTAACACTTGGGTCTGAACTTACCCCTGACCAATCTTTTCATATCTGGTGTACTTCTTCTTGGGGTCCCCGATGCTCACTATGGTTCCTAAAGGTCAGATCAACATCATGAGCAATAAGGGAATTGAAATGGAAGCAAAATGAGCAAAGATTTTAATTTGTTGCTGCTAAAGCATTTGACTTACTCAGCTTGTCCATGATCTCTTCGTCCGTCATCTTGTTCTTCCTTTTCGGCCTCTCTGCAGACTTGGAGGCAGCGTCTCCATCAGTACACGTGCTCGGTGCCGGGATTGGGTCAATAACAGAACGGGTATACACCTGGGCAGAGGAACAACCAGTAAAACAAATGTATACAGAAAAGAATCAGCTCAGAGACAGCTCATTAAATAAAACACCTACGCTCTTTGTATGCTCTGGTCGTGGTGCCACAATAGGAGGAGGGGTTTCATCATCATCGTCATCATCAATGTCTTTGATGTTAGGAGACGAAGGTTCGTTGCTTTTTTTGACGGGCTAAATAAAAGCCGCAGTAAAGTTTAGTTAAATTTTATGAAAGTTAAGATAAAAAATCTGCTTTAAAAACCTAAAATCACTTACAGACTGAGGTCCTGGAGTGAACGTGTCTTTTTCTGTAAATTAGAAAAATTACAAAAAAAAAAAAAAACTGTCAGAATAACTGGTTGGGATCTGTGTCAGGGGAAGCCTTCTTTCTTTACACCATGACCATAGACTTTATGGGTTCCTGCAGTCAATACAACACCTAAAATCCCACCATAATTTAGTTTCTCACCAGATGATAAGCTGAGGTACTTCTCCCGACCGTTGCCTGAAGAGTCGTAGAACTTAAGGACATCAAGCACAGCCTGTGGGTTTTTTTTCTGCTCGGACTTGGTGATATTTGAGGTCTGAAGGAGTCGAGCCCACTGTTCTGGCATACCCTGGGAGTGAGGCAAATACGCAACAGAAAAGTGTTGCATTACGTAAATCAATGAGCAACAAAAACGGTGGTTTGGTTAAGAGTTAACTGTCTAAATGGTGACAACTCACTGTAAACTCCCCCGTTACGGCATCAAAACCGACGTGTATGGTGTGTTCAAAATCTGAAGGTGGAGAAATCTCTGGTCGCTCTTTTTCTCGGTTCTTCTTACCTACTAAACATTAAAGAATGATTATGATTTGATTACAACAACAATTATAATACAAAGGGACAACTCACCCTTTTCGGTCCCCCCTGAGAGGATAGACATGATCCCTTTGCGGTGTTTCCTCTCCTCAGGTACAGATGGGAGCGGTTTGGAGCTGTGATTAGTCGAAAAGGAGTCTTTACTGGCGCCGGCGCCAAATATGGTACTGGTTATCCTAACTGGGGGGGCTGGGGGCTTATCCTCGGGGTCTCCATTATCACACATTGCTGGGCAGTGGTTCTGAGCCTCACAGGGCTAACCAAGCAGAGGAACACAGCTGGTAAGGGTGGAGAGGTGAACGATCCGTGAGGGAGGGAGGAGGCACTCACATCAGCATGAAGCACGGGTGTGCACATGCAGGGAAAAGAGGCATCTAGACACAAATAAAACAGGATTATAGATAAACATTCAAAATAGTGTGGATTTTAAAATGAAAATATTTACAGAATCATGTTATATCAATTTAAAGATTATTTTAGATGTTCATTGTAATCTTTACAAACGGGTTTTATCTGTAGTTCTTAATACTAATGACAGCATACTGTCTGGTGTGTACTTAAAAATAAGGAAAGTGGCCAAGTGGAGAAAAAAAAGAACAAGGGTCAGACAAAAAATGTTACCCACAAAAAAGACCAACATTTAAAAATCACGCCTTGGATTAACTGATGAAAGGCCTTTAGTAAAAACCTGACACTGGATCTGGTTACGGTTTTCATCAAGCAGCTCTTTTGAGAAAAACCTTGTTAGTGCCAAAACATTCTTCTGTGTGCCATCTTTGGTAGTTTTCTAAAGAAATCAGAACCAACTGCTGACTTTGTGTGAGCAGCTGGCATCAAGAAGCCTAAACGACCACTAATGTGATCTGTTATGTGTTCATAAAACACTGGTTCATCCCTGAATTTATTAGCTTTTTTCTGTGAATGATTCCATAGGTCTAAGTTTAGTGCCTGAACAAAAAATAAAACTTTCCTCTGAAAATTAATTCAATAAAAAATGGAAGGACCCCTGGAATGCCCGAAAAACGTTTGACTATTGATCAAAGCAAAAATACAAATAAGTCAGGCTGTCAGAAAGATTAAAATATGGAAATAAAGGTTGAGTACAGACTTGTGTTCAATTGGGTCCTTCTTGATTAAGGAAAACCCCTGTAACAAAATCCGATAAAGCGTCTATCACACCCTCTCACTATTTACACATAATAAAACAAAGGTGACTCGCTGCCTAAATTACCAACCACTAGAGAATGGTCTATCTACAGTACATCACACCTAACACTTGGTTATTTTATGTAACTTAACTAAAATGAGAAGCTAACAGACGAGCCCATTGCTGAAACTTCACAGCTAGTCGTCGAATTTGATACATTTTTAACAACTAGCCGAACATTTCATCCAATACAGACGTTTTTCTGTCCTTTCGCCTGCTCTAAATGTTTTTAAAATGAGCAACAACGGGCACGCGAGGAGGCTAACGTTAGCATTTAGTGTCTGGCCAACAAGTGTGCTAAAAGTTACGGTTAGCCCGACATGCTACACCAGCGATTCCCATACAGACAGAGGCTATTTTACTGAAGCTAACAGCCAGACTAATGGCTTCCACATTAGGGACTTTACGAGTTTCAACGGCAGCACTTTGGCTGTTAAGGGCCACTCTACCACCTACAAGTGAACGATCCTTCATTTTGCAAGCTAACGGACTCGCCGCTTTGCGGAACTCACCGGCAATCCCACACCATTCGGTTCAAGTCGACTCCCGGACGATCCCCGCTGGTTTGGAAAAACGTTTAGAAATCTGCTAAAAGAACATCCGGCGTAACATCTGGGTGATTTAGTGGTAAAGTCGGCACATCAACGGCAAATAGTATAAGCGTGACCCCAACTGTTTACAGTTCAACTTTTCATTTGCGTTTTCAGCCTTTGGATAATTCCGCTATGGCGATGGGGAAGCGGAACTACCGACCCAGCCCTGGCCCCTCACTCCCCGCTTCAAATGAATGGAGAGACGTCTGCTAACGCAACCCAGCAATTAAGTCTGAGACCATTTTCACCGTTTTCATCAGTCAAAAAGCTGAAATGCGTTTTAGATCATTTGAATATTATATAGTAAGATTAGTTTGGCTGGGGAAAAAATACATTTAAAATAGTACAAAGTCCGAAAATGTTTTGTTGCATTGTCACAGTTCTAAGACAGGCTGTGATATTAATTCAGTATCTCAGAATATTTTTAAAAGTTTCAATAATGAAAACACCTGGTGCCCCACTCTAATCAGCTAATTAACTCAAAAGCCTTTAAATGGTCTCTCAGTCTAGTCATGTAGGCTACACAATCATGGGGAATACTTCTGATTTGACAGTTGTCCAAAAGACGACCATTAATACCTCACATAAGCAGGGCAAGACACAGAGTTTCATTGCTAAAGAGGCTGGCTGTTTACAAAGCTTTGTGTTCAAGCACACTAACTAAACCCATCAAAGATGGGGGGGGGGGGGGGGGGGGGGGGGGGGGGACACAGATGCAGATTTCATTTTCCAACAGGACTTGGCATCTGTACAGTGCCAAAACAACCAGTACCTGGTTTAAGGACCATTGTATGCCTGTTTTTGATTGGCCAGCAAACTCACCTGACCTTAACTCCATAGAACATCTATGGGGTATTGTGAATAGGAAGATGCAATTGAAATGACTCTTGTCATGATTTGGCTCTATATAAATAAACTGAATTGAATTGAATACACTAGACACAACAATTCAGAAGAGCTGAAGGCCACCATCAGAGCAACATGGGCTCTCATAACACCTGAGCGATGTTTCTCAGCTGGCCAGGGAACAAGTGTAAATGAAGTTACATACTTTATTTATGAAAAATACTCTGATTTCATACATTTAAGATGATTTTCTTCCAACAACAATCTCACAACAGCATTTGCACACAAATTTGAAAATATTATAATAATATAGTTCCAATATCTTAGCAAATTCAATATGAATTTACATAATCCCTTTTAGCTGTGAGAGACATAATATAAGCTAATAAACAAGTACTGTTTAGATCATATCAGTTTAACTGTAGCAATTTAAATGATTTGATATTTTAACATGTACTTCGACAGTGCCACACAGCAGACTATTGTGACTAGAAGAGTTCCTACGCAGACAGGCATCACAACTGACCCATCACCAACTGGAACCTGGAAAATGATGATCCCCTCTTCCTAAAAGGACACAAGACAATTTTTGAAGGTTATAAAAATAAAAACATAGTGAACTTTTCTCCAGCATCACATAAAGTTAATTAAGATTTGTCGAGAATCACCTGTTGTCGATTAATTTTAACCCATGGACACATGCTGGAGTTGCTGACGGTGCACGGAGCATCCACCACTGCATAAGACTCCAATCTGTCGAGGCCTGGGCCAACAGAATAGTTAAATTGTTATCAATTATTAATGTAAATGACTTTTTAATAACCTGTTCAGCAGCACATACTGAAAATAAACTTTCAAAATTTTAGCTTTTTATTTCATATAGAAAGAAAACAAAGATGTCTAAAAACCCTTCATTCATAGATAATGTCAGTTTCAATTCAATTCAGTAATACTTTATTAATCCCAGAGGGAAACTAGAGTTTCAGTACACACAATTCTGAGATCAGGCATACATGCATAGACACATGACAAGAATTGGTGACTGTGGTCATTTGCAACCCGAGTCGTGCTACCTTAGATCAAGAGGGTTTATATGAGGATAGAGTCAGGGGGGGGGGGGGGATGTGAGAGAAGGCACTTCAGAGTTACCCTCCACAGGGAGGGCAGCTTTGCTATGCAAAAAAACACCTCAGACAGAAATGCAACAGACTTCAGACATTACACAACATAAGTGTCCACTAGGTGGGGAGGTAGGGTTGGGACTAGAGCCCTGCACTGAAGCCCTAGGCCCTCGGGTCGGCCCAGCCCGACGGCCCGAGGGCCGGGCTTTAGGCCTAGGGCTGTGTAATTACCTCGGACACGGGCCGGGCGCTTTTATTTTTAATCGAATTCATAAAAAAAATAATAAACTATTAAACGCAGCAGCACCTGCCTGCTTCTCACGCACCGTTAACTCAGTTAAGGTGTGTGTGGTTTATAAACGCGCCGATATAAACCAATTCTCAAACTGCTGATTGAAACATGTGCCCCTATTCTAATATGCCATTTTATGTCCACTTTGATGTCAGAAACCATTCGTTTATTCTCATGAAAACGGCAGCATTCTGTTTTTCTGTGAATAAATTTGCTCTGCAGTTAAAAAAATTACAGCATTCATTGCTGTTTTTTTTCTAACTGGAGAGCGCCTTTTCAGAGCGGCAGATTAAATTTACAAACGCTATAATAACTGGGGGCGTTTATTTAATCTGCTGCTCTGAAAATGTGCTCTGCAGTTAGAACATTAGAATGCTGCTTTGTTTTTCTAATTGCACAAGAGCGCCTTTTCAGAGCGGCAGATGAAATTTACAAACGCATCCAATTAATATAGTGTTCATAAATTTCATCTGCTGCTTGGAAAATACGCTCTGTTAGAAAAAAAAGCTGCATTGATGCTGTTTTTCTGTCTTTTCTTTTCTTTTTTTTTTTACTGCAAAATGCTTCTCATAGATAATTAGAACGCTGAGCATCCTATCACGCTAAAACATTATAAAAGGTTAAATAAACAGTCAGGCTCGGGTCAGGCCAGAGAATCCTGAAAACCTTTTCGGACCGGGTCGGGCTGGGGCTCCACCCCCTCGGGCCAGGCCGGACACGGGCTCAGATTTGAGGCCCGTGCAGGGCTCTAGTTGGGACTCTCCTCACTTCAGTGCATGCAGCCGCATGGGGCAGCGCTCATCACCTCCGTTTGGACAGGGGAGGGAGATAATGGGTTAGAGGGCACAGTGACTCCTAGATACGGTTCCACGGCCTTCACCGGTCACAGTCCCGCCCAGGCTGGGATAGGGAGAAGAGTTACCATAGAAACAGCCGCATTCCACAATTCTTTTGAGGGGGGAGTTTTTACTTCAGCCTCACAGGCTCAAGGGCACCAGATTCAGATAAGGATTGTTTTGGGACAGACAGAGATACTTTCCTCTCTGCCTTAGTGTTTGTTGGTCTACAACCACTCTAAATCCAATAACGGCGTAATTAATCTATCCCAATCCGTGCCGATCCGTCCCTTTGCTCCTTGATGGTATCCACTTTTTGTGCCAGAGCCTGAATCTCAGCCAAAGTTCCAAGCTTACGACTCATCTCGACAATTATATGAGTTTGTGCGTTCACAGCACGATGCAATCCATCCCTGAGCTCCGGGATTGAGCCAATATTCCTCGAAAGCTCGTTAATATTCCGGTAAGCCAGATAACCGCTCAGGCCAAACAGCAGGAATCCCGACACCAAAACGACGAATATCCAAACATCTACAGAATCCTCTACAGACAGTTGAGAGAGGCATATCAGGCTCCACTGTTTCCAGGAGTCCATGATATACCCAGCTGGCTCTGTCCCAGAGGGGCATCCGGGAGCCCCTTCTCCCATTCTCATCGTTGAAAAAAATGTGTCAATCGCTTTGAGAGATCAACTGACCAGATCCATTTTAATAATTTCCAGTTTCCAGAAAAAATGCAGAAAGCGCCGTGCACAAGACAGGACAAAGAGCATTGGTATAAGAAGGGAGGGAGAGGAGAAAAAAGCATCTGTACTCTCCAAGAGCCGGAAGAAGAAATGTGATGGCAAACAGGACATTTGAGCACAGAGCACTACATCAGAATATACTAAATAAACCTTTCCTCACTTACATTTTCCAGTCCTCAGCAGCATGTCAGGAGGTTTGATGTGAACAGTTGTGAATGTTTCCCCAGCAAGAGAAGGTTCATGATAGCGGCCATGTACTGGAATTGTTGCTTTGAGGAGACTTGATGTTGATCCAGCATTGGAGAGATACACATAGGAAAGAAATCCTAAAGTCTTGTGAGCTGGCACCTCTAAATCAATGGAAGAATCTAGTAATATCTGCAAAAGGAAAGACAAGAGTGATTACACAAAGGCTAATTCAGTAAATATACTGTGAGAAATTGTTTAGCTCCATTTGAATAGGAAGCAACACGACTTATCTCAGGGTACCTGCCAGTCATTATGAGCACTCAGTGAGGCCAGTTGATACGGATCAACGTAAACACCATTTGGCCATCTGTACAGCAGCAAAACACTGATATCATGGAGTACATTAGGTCTGAGCTCAACAGTGGTTGTCAGCTCCCTAAAACACAACAGATTATATTTATTTGTGTCACAATTCTAGCCTCATCAAAAGAAAAACCAAAAACCAGGTACCTGTGAAAACCCCTCTTGCCAAGCTCCGTGGACACCGTGGAGGATTCAAGCCACTGCCTAAACAGATCACAATGGTCCTGATCATCATCTGTAGATCAGACAGGGTGATCAAACAGGGAACCAACCACAAGTTGCTCCTATTCCTACTAATATTGAGTTATTTTTCACTTGATAGGGTGTTTGAGTCGTTAAACAGTAGATAATTAAGAGGGAAATCCCCATTTCCTTCAGCTCCTTTATGGTCCAAAATAAAGGCAGGTTTCATTGGCAACAATACTACAATACATTTTTGCAGTGACGTTAAACATTACTTCTTACCATTTTTGACAAAACAACATGTCGATAAAAAAGCTAAAGTGAACAATACTATAAAATACATCAGAATAGTAACCCCGTGCAGTTACCAACTGCAAGTGTTGACAAATTGTTTACGGAAAAGGGACTTCTGAAAAATATTTCGGGGATTTCGGGAAGACAACGTTTGTGCCTGACTGTAAACAAAACAAATGTAATCATTTAATCAGACAAAATTAATTGATCACGAAAGCACATTTTGAATGGTATTTATTCACATTTATTTTACTTATAAATAACTAAAACACGTGCAATCTTACTTTTTTTTGTTCAAATTAAAGACAGGCATCGCAAAAACACATAAAGACGTCCTTTCAGATTCCCTAACAACTCAATCGGTTGTTGAAATTATGGGGATTGTTTTTTGTGTGTCTCCCGTGTGTTCATTGTATTTTTGCTTTTCAGGCTAGAAACACTTTAAAAAACGTTTAAAGTTACTATAGGGCACAATTAACTGTAGGGAGTTATTTTACAGACGTGAGAGCTTTCAGTTGAACCGTTAAATGATGTTGTGGGGAACATGTCTGATACTGTGAGGGTGGATTCATCTGTACCTCCGAACCACACGTGAAACAGGGTAAATCAACATTTCCAGAAGTTAACGAACAAAGATGAGTTTTGAGGCAAAACGCTGTGGAGTGCAGTTCAACCCTCCCTCCATAGTTTTACTTTATGTCCACACCGACACCAAAAAGATGCGAAAAAGAATAATTCCTGTTCGGAGCTTCTCGAAGTATTCTGGTAAGTCAATAAAGCACCCAAAACACATTTTATATTCATTTAGAACAGGTGTTACAGCAAAATCTGTGACCTAGCGTAATCTGTGACTGTGGGGGCGCTAATGACTATTTCTCATTTTCTGGGTCTTACAACAACAGAAGAAGAGTAAGTAAGTAAAAGTTTATTTATAGAGCGCCTTTCACAGATATACATCATAAAGCGCTGTACAACATGGTAAAGATCAGGGCAAATACCTCTAACCAATAAAAACATCAGAAAAACAATAGCAGTGATAAACGTAGAAAATATAATAATGAGTGTAAACAAAGTGAAGGTGTGACTCCGAACAAAGCCATCTTTTTGAAACATTTAGGGAGGGAACGCCTGGATGAAAAGGTGAGTTTTTAGATGATTTTTAAAGAATAATAAGAGCGCTTACGTAAACTGCTTAACAATTGTTCCAGCGGAGATTTTGAGCTTCACGGTTTCTTCTAGCGTTTGGTTAACGTTGCAGTGACGGAAAATGTAAATTATGTTGAATACAAAAATATATGCCGAACTTTCTAACGGATCGCGTGTGTTGTTGGACTTTCAAAACGTTTTTTCTTTGGTTTTTTCCCTCCTGCGTCCCTACAGCAGCCTGGACTCACTGTTCGTTTTTATAGGTAGAACATTCCGTCACCCTGGTGTAAATCCATAACAGTCATATGAGTGTAATAAAACAGTTTAATTTGGTTATTTTACCTCCTAAATATAATCTGGACTCTATTTACGGCCCTCAAATAATAAGCTGGTCACCATATTTTGATAGGTAGAAAAAATTGTGACCTTAAATCCACAATATTCATGTAAAAGTTCAAGAAAACTGTTTAATTTGGTTCTTCTGTCTCCTAAATAGTCTTGACTTGTATAACAAGCTGGTCACCATTTTTTATAGGTAGAAAATTCAGTTACCCTGGTGTAAATCCATAATATTCATATATTAGTTGAATAAAACTGTTAAATTTGGTTCTTCTGTCTCCCTAACATGCGATCCATTAGAAGTTCAGCATATATTTTTGTATTCCAACATAAACTAGAAAAATTGCATTTATTGCACAAATGCTGTTTGAATGCTGGACAGCTGAAACTGTAAGCTGAAGCTGCTGAACAGCTGAACTGAAGCTGAAACAAAGCTAAACTGTCAAATTAGCTGAATGTAGTGAAAGATGTGAAAGCAAACAGCACCAACAAGCAAATAAAGTACAAAAAGTAAGTGAAGAATCAAGAAACCTAATCCTAAACAGCAGAAAACTGAAATCTGTGTACATTGTTTAAAAAACTGGACATCTAAAATGTCTAAACACCTGTTATTTCAGTAGGACTATTTTAACAGTTAAATTTTTACATTTAGCTGAACTGTGAAATTAGCATCATATGCTGAATTTAGAAACTAATTGCTGAAGCTGCTGAATAGCTGAAGTGAAGCTCAAACTAAGCAAAACTGTTAAAATGAGCTGAATGTTTTGAAAGATGTAGAAGCAAAAAGCACCAAAATGTAAATAAAGCACAAAAAGTGAAGAACGGAGAAAACAATCCTAAACAGCAGAAAACTGAAATTTGAACATTATTTAAAAATCTGGATAGCGAAAATGTCTAAACACTTGTTGTTTGAGTAGGACTAGTTTAACAGTTTCATTTTTATATTTAGTTCAACTGTGAAATAAGCATCATATGCCGAATTCAGAAACGGATTGCTGAAGCTGCTGAATAGCAGAAGTGAAGCTGAAACTAAGCTAAACTGTCAAAATGAGCTTAATGTATTTAAAGATTTAGAAGCAAAAATCACCAACAAGTGTAATAAAACTCAGAATATAGGTGAAGAATGGATAAAAAATGCTAAACAGCAGAAAACTTTAATCTTTGAACATTGATTGATAACTCGAAATTTGAAATGTTAAACAGCTGGCCTTTAACGAGAATAGTTTAATGGGTACATTTTTACAATGGGCTGAACTGTGAATTTAGAAATATTTGCTGATATCTGAAACTGATAGATTGACATATGTTCAGATTTGATATAGGATGGATGAATGGTTGGATGAACGAAATAACGGATGGATTGTTGGATGGATGTTAGATGGTTTATTGGATGGATGGATGGATGGATGGATGGATGGACGGACGGACGAATGAATGGAAGGACAGACAGATGGATTCATATGGATGGATGGATTCCTTAGGCCAAGCCGATCGATTTGATGTCTCACTTGTGTGGGTGTGTAATTCCATTTAGCCAAAAGATGATTGACTTCTCTCAACCAATCAGGGAGCTGGGAGGCAGCGGGGCACTTTCCCACCTTCTGACGGTCAATCAAATTTAAGTTGTTTCTAGTTTTAAGTACAGATAGTTCAAAAAGATCAAAAACAGGAGTCTGTTATTGGCTCAATATTCAGCTTTTTATATTCATTCCTATGAGACTTGGTTAAAGTGATTTGTAGTTCCTTGTGTTGCCATGGTAACAGATGACAGGAGTCTGCATGAATAAAGCAGTGTACAATGTCACATGACTATTAAACTTTGAATAACATTTCTATATTAAAGTATGTTGATAAGCTGTGTCTAAAATGTTGTCAAATGTTGTTGCTAAGCACGTTGCCATGGTAACGCAGAACACAATATCAAGTTAATACAAGACTCCTGGGACCAAGCAGGTTGAATTGATGTACCATATGTGTGGGTGCACATTTCCTTTTAGGCAGAAGACGATTGAAAACTCTCAGCCAATGAGAGAGCAGCGAAGGAGGAGGGGGCGGTTCCTGCCTTCTGACTAGTGTTAAAATGTCAGCTATGCTGCTAGTTTAACTTGTGTTTAGAGCTCAGAAAGATAAGAAACAGCAGTATGTTATAGGCTCAATATTAGGCTTTTCACATTCATTTCCATAAGACTTGTTTGGGGATATACTTATGCACTTGTGTTGCCATGGTAACCAGGGCCGGAGTGGGACACATTTTCAGCCCTGGAGTTTCAGACCCCAGACCGGCCCACTTAACGAATTATTATTAAAATCATGTTAGAACTTTATATGTATAGTCTACAAAAGCACACTACTCGGTAAAGCCTTGTAATTGTAAAGCAAGAAAGAGTTGAAAGAGTTGAGTTGCTTTACAAGAAAGAGCAACTCTTTCTTGTAAAGCAAGAAAGAGTTGCTTTACAATGTAGGTTTATTTGAACATCAGTGCACATCTCCAACATTGTTCTTTACAACACATTCTCTAACAATATAACAATCTACATTCTGTTCAAACTGCTGTTCTGAGATTTTCAAACCTTTAAAATGAACTGACTCAGCACTCCCTTTCACACTTTTTCCAGTTTCCCTAGACTCACCTGCACACAATTAAAATAATCATCTGTAAAGCTTTAGCACATTTGATATGGAAAACACATCTTTGTAACCAATTAAAATATTTTCTATGGCAAAATATGCAGGCTTATTTAATTTTACTTTCATTCTAATAACGATCTGTTGTGGGCTTTGTGCATTTACTAACAGAAATACATCAGGTCACTACTATTATTTGGGCATTAAAATTATTATAATGAAACTGATGTTTGCTTGTTTGCACATGAGTTGGCTCACCTTCTATCCCAACAGGAGCAATACCCTCACTGCTGGCTCCTGGCTCTTCTTCTGACACTACATTGTGTGAAAATTGTCACAATTCAGCATTCATTTTCCTTTTTTACATGCTTTCTGATCAATGCTGAATCATCTAGCATTTTAGGACACTTTCATATAGAGCCAGGATAGTTTTCATCATATAAATTTCAATAATATTCAGTTCA
This sequence comes from Nothobranchius furzeri, assembly GCF_043380555.1. Lineage (NCBI taxonomy): Eukaryota > Metazoa > Chordata > Actinopteri > Cyprinodontiformes > Nothobranchiidae > Nothobranchius > Nothobranchius furzeri. The sequence continues at coordinate 41,175,461 of NC_091748.1, read as the reverse complement.
CTGACTCAATAAGTAATCCTACCAGTACATGCCCGCTCTGGAATTGTGGGTTTCTGCCTGGTGCTTATTAGGCCTACTGGATCTTGTGTTTGACTCTGACAAGACAGTTTGGTGGCATCAGTCACATCATACTGTAAATTATATTACATAACGTTATGTCATGATGCCATATAATTCATTATTGATGCTTAATTAACTTGAATGGTGATTTGCAGCCGGTAAAGTTTAACATCTTGACTTGCCTTACCCGTTTTATCTTCATTTGAAGTTAAAGACCGCAAGCTTGTTTGAGAAAAAAAAGGTGCTCATTTTTGCACATTTAGCTGCATCCAGGGCCAGATTAAGACTTCGTTGTACCCTGGGCAACAATATTCAAGGGCCCCATCATCACGACCCAAGGATCACCATAATATGGTCACATACAGAATATTTTACTGTAATATGCAGTAAATATACTCAATGCTTGAATGCCTGACATCACGTAACCCGCTCAGGGTAACCTTTGACCCACCTTGTGTGGACTGACCAATGAGGAGAGGGTCTTAACTTGAGGCCCTCTCTTCATTGGTCAGTCTGCATGAGACTGACTCTCAACTGACGTTTAGTCATAGGCAGCGAAGCGTCTGTGCAGCACAAAAGCCCGGGTGGACAGTTTGTTTAGTACAGGGTGATCATATTTCCATTTCCAAACAAGAGAACAGGGGATCTGTGCCTATGACATCACACTATGGCAACACCACACAAACCACGTTGGGACCCATTTTCTTGTAAGAACTAAATTAATATCAGATTCTGCCAATAAAAGGGCTCTAAAACAATTCATATGTAAATATTTAGCATATGTATTGCAAAATCTCATTTTTCTGCTTTAGTGCTGCAACAAGGTTTTAATAATAATAAATTATTATAACTTTTGTTTTACTACAGCATCGGTACGCTTCCTGTGCACAGATTATTAAGGGTGCTTGTTTCAGCTGTGAGATTAGACGATAGGATCAATGATAAAATAAGTTGTCACACACTCCATGGAAACTTTCAGAGAATCCACAAATAGTGGCTTTCAATTTCATCTGATAATATTAGAACATGTCAGTAATGTCTGAGGAGCTTTTATAAACACTGGATAACTAACAATACTGGAGAGGGTAACAATTACACAGAGGCTTCTGGGGAGCCCAGTTATGGGGTGGGTGGGGGGGGGGGGGGTCATTTTGCCTTGGCCCCCAAAATGTCTTGAAACGGCCCTGGGTGTGTGACTGAGTTTTGAAGGTGATTTGAATTGTATCAGATGTATAACTATGACATGTGTATAACTTATTGTTTTATACTGGTAAAAACTTGTAGTGGAGATAAATCTACCTACATTTTACTTTACACTTAGTTTTGTTTTCTTGTTTTTATTGAACTATTTCCTGTCCTGTCTGTCTCTCGTCTTCCTGCGTCTCCTCTAAACTCTCCAGAAAAAACTGCTGCCTGGATTCTTACTTTTTCACCTCATCAGTTACTTTTGAGCAGATCAAATGGATCTCCTGAACGCAAAGCGGAGTGCGCCTTTCGATGCTGCGTCAGTGAGGTGAAATCACCGCAGCACCGCGCAGCACATGTGATGAGCTGCGCAGCAGCAGAGCGCTTCAGGCACAAATAAGACAGAAAATAGAGAATATGTGCGGACATGAACGATCGTGTGCTAATTATAGTTTTTTGGTTGCGCCACTTTGAGAATGGACCGTGCGCTGGACGCAGCTGCCTGGATCGCTGCGCAATAACGCGCTGTGCCGCTCTTTGTGCTCTCTGCTCAGAAGAGTCCATAAATGATGTAATATAGATAGAAAACTTGTTTCCGGCTCCCCTGGATGTGTAAGATATACAGCTCCCCCATAATTCGATCCCTGCTCCTGGATGAAAAGCCGAACATTTTCATCAATACAAGAACCCGCAGTCCGGACGCCCGGACAGAGAGTGAAAAGTGGACATGTCCGGGGAAAACCGGACATACGGTCACCCTAGTTTAATATAATGCGGGAGATTACAGACATGCCTACAGTATTTTGCTCGTGCGCTTGCTGGCCTGGGCCCTTCGTGGGCCCTGGTCAATTGCCCAGTTGCCCATATGGTTAATCCGGCCTTGGCTGCATCTGTTTCCAACGCTTTCCTCTTTTTAATTCTTGCCTTCTCCGCGCCACCCTTGCTCTTTCTACTTTCCATCTTTCCGTCAACTGCGTGGTCACGTGGTGCGCACAGGCGCATACTGGGGAAAAAAAACGAGCTGCAGCCTGCAGGTAGAGCCAGCCAGAGACAGCCGGGAGGAGCGTATGTGATCAGCCCGGCGGCCTCAGTGCCATGACTGAACACCGGCACCAAAAAATAAAAATAAAATGATAAAAAACAAAAACGAGAGCACCGGCCCCATGCGGCCCAAACATCGCGCGGCCCACCGGGAATTCTCCAGACCCTCCCGATTAGCCACTCCGGGCCTGATGGTAACAGATAACACATTTAAAATTGAATACAAGATTCTGAGACCAAGCTGGTCGATTTGATGTGTCATGTGTGTGGATGCTGGATCCTGCTTGAACAGAAAATGGTTGAACACTCTCAACCAATCAGAGAGCAGCACTGTTTTCCCGCCTTTTCCCCTGGCTGTTGGAGGCCTGCAGCTGTACCGTTAATGAGAGAAGCCTTTAAATCTGTCCTTCAGAAGTGAAACTGGACCTGTCAAACTTCTCATCACCATTCGAAAAGTACTGCACCGAATTGAAAAATTCAAAAAGTGTGAGTGGCAGAAAGCTTTGATGGTCATCTGTGTGAATTTTTATGTGCCTACCATGAATTGTCTAGAAGCTATGACGAGAACATTTTAGCTGTCTGAAGCCGATCAGAGGAGAAAATCTCTGTTCCTTTAACATGGGTTTCAATGAGGGAAAAGCTGGGTCTCTCCTCTTTCTGAGGCTTGTAGCGAAAGAACGGTAACACTTACAGATAAAATGAAACCCATTCTGAAAAGCTGACAAAAATCCTACTTTTTGAGTTATAATTTGTTTTGGTAGTCCAAACGGTCTGGGGGTAGTAAAGAGTTGTTCACAGAAGATGTGAAGTTCAAAAGTTAGAGTGCAGAATTTTCAGTTTAGAGTGGGGAGAGACATTTTTTTAAATTTGAATTTTCTCAAACAAATGAACCGTACGACCACAATGTTTGGATTACAGTCATAAATTATAGCTCAAAACGAAGGTATATTCGTTAGCTGTAAGCCAGCGTGTGTCTGATTTCAATCGGACCTACGGTTCTCTCGGGACAACGCCAGAAATGGAGCAAGGAAGGGTCACCGCTCCTACCTTTCCCCATTATAACTTTTGTGAATTTTTCTGAAAATTTCAAATCATACCTCAACTTCTACCTGCGATTTTAGAAAAACCGTAAAATCCATCAACAAGTCTCTTTAATATGTTAAACAGGAAAGTCTTGTGAGTTTGTTAAACTTTGAATGAAGCCTCTAAGTTAAAAGGAACCCAATAGAGTTTTAGGTCAAAAAAGTGATAGGAATTTGCTGATTTTGCTGTAACACCTGCTGGAGCTTTGTAGGGTATGGCTGCTAACTCGATCATGTGATGAAAGTGTTTTCAAAATAAAATAATGCGTACTTTTTGTATATTTCAAAATAATATGCACTACAACTATCCGATCGATGACTTAAAACATCTATGAAGCCAGGACCTAAACATCAAAAGGGTTTTACATTCATGTGTCACAGACTCACCAACCTGATGATGAATTCTTTGGATCTAAATATCTACCAACAACTTGATACGTGACCAAAACACTGGAACACAGCATAACTAACCCTTTTACGTGTGCCTCAATTACAAGCTAAGAACACCTGGTCAATCGGTGAAGAAGTTTTTAACCTTGGTTCCATCATTTCTTCTTTCAGATTGCAGCCTAGCTGCTGAAAATCTGAAAAACCACCCAAGGCACAGGGACTATCTGGATCGAGTTTCCCAGAGCCAGCTGGAGAAACTCCACATTATCCTGCGAGATCACTTGCAGGGCTTCAGTCTGGAGCACAGCCTCGCCTCATTCCAGCTGAATGCAGATGAAGATCTGAACAAGCTGGATGATGAAATCTTAGCTCGCAAGAAGGGCCAAATGGACAAACTGTTTGAGATGAACAAGAAGCACAAAGACGATCCAGACTTTGTTTATGACCTTGAAGTTGACTTTGGCAAAAAATCTCAAGAAAAGTGCAGCTGGGATGAGGAGTCAGACGATGGATTTTAAAGCTCTTACGTGTCTGAGAATGCCATCAGAAACCCATTGCAAAGTAACATCAAATATGTGACACGTTGACAAGCGTTGTTTATCTGAACACAATTACAGAAGTTACCAGATTGTTTAGGAAACCTTTATTGTTGAATATGGGAAACAAGACATTGGAGCATAATTAAGAGGACGAATGACCCAACCACAACTAGCTTGTGACAAGCTCCATTTCAAACTACAGTTAACAAGGCATAACTAAGTTATAGTTCACTTTATTTGTTATAAAAGACAGAATTTTACAAAATACATAGACTTTGGTTTTATATTTGTGGCTTACACCTAAATGAGACACAGTCAAATATGAAGAAAGCTGCTAAAATCCTATTAAGGTAAATCTGAGTGTATCCCAATGATGAACAATACAACAAATATCTCTTTGGAAAATGTGTCTACAAAATACTGTAATATACAAAACATATATATATATATATAATATTTCCATAGATGGTTTGACGTACCAGTGTTTTCTTTATCACTATGGACCTCACAGGCCACCATCCGAAAATCGACCAAACTAAGGAAACCACTGGAAGTGCTACGAAAAAGTTTAACAGGAGATAACCACGATTAAAACTTAGCCTGGATTATCAAACATCTTAAAGGGGAAAATTTCAAAGTGCTTAAATATGATATTCTGTTGACAGGATACATTGACCACTAAGTACCACGATACATTCAAAAATGTCATAGGCTTTTGTTGAAATGTTCTCAATCAGTATACATTTGCTCGTTTGGTTTAAACTAATCAAAATATATTTTCGAAATAAACCCCACTATTAGTTGCAGTCATTGACTCAGTGCTGATGTAAACCCTAAAGAGGTAGTAACGAAGAACAAATCTGACACATGCTTCCACTTACCATCACGTCTCAGTAAGGATTTAGGTGTTTCAGATGTAAATTCTCAGCAGGCTATTCGTTCGTTTAAAAAAATAATTCTTTATAAAACTGACATTTCAAGTGTGCTATAGCCACAACTTGGGACTTCGGACTTACTTCTGTTAGTCCTGATTATATTTACAGCTCATTACTTCAGAGGAGAGATTTTCTGACCAGGCCCAGAATACACAGATAATATATCAGAAAAACGACAGACAGCTTAGCTCAGACGCCGTGAAGCCAGTAAAGGTTAATTGTTTAGCTTTGCACTACTTCAAAGTAGGTCTTTTAAAAAGCCGTATGAATCACCTTTTCAATGGAAAATTATAACAAGTATATACTAGATTAACATCAAAAACACACTGACCAATAGGATCTTTTTTGACGTCAATGTTTGTTTTTCACATTGCATTGTGGGAGTGTGTGGCAAGAAACCGTGTATTTAACCTATAATTCAATATTCTTGCACGTCTGGAGGATTTAGCGACGCTGTGTGGTTGTTTGTTTGGCCCATGGGAGACTTGATAAGAAGTTTTATTGAAATTTCCTACATAAACAAACGCAAAAAATGAAAGATTGCAAGCGACTGACTCTTTGGAGATACTCTGGATTCCTGCGGTGATGGAGTTTGTGAGGCTCATTTCGTTCATGGCAAGTCCTTGTGACTAAGTATTTGTTAGAGATGTTTTTTTTAAATCATCTTTGTGTATTTTTAAATCCACGGCATCATGTTGTTTTCATGTTCTGATTCAGGTGTCTCAACACACAATCATTATAATAAATAAGGACACTGATTAAATGAAGGCTTACCGGCTTTGCAGTCGCAGTGAGAATTTATCGGTTTTCTCTGACAACAGGTGATGTGAATCACTGCTTGTCAGAGCGGACTCTTGCTTTAGCACAACCACCGCTGAAGAGAACGGCCCAACTTTCCTTGAAATAAAAAAAATCGTAGGCCTCCAAACGTTTGAAAGCCTTTAATTTTTCATAAAGGGCCCAGGGCTTTCTAATAAATAGGAATAAATATCTCACCAGCAGATTTGTAGAACAGCCACCTAACGTTTTTCATCATCCCAGAGCTCATACAGGCTTTAAAGAGGAAGTCACCCCGTAAATCAACTTTTTTTTTTGCTGATAAACTACATAAATGAGTGTACTCATGCTGTAGACAAGTGTAGTCAATAATTTGGGACTTTAGTGCATCTTAGTTAAAATTCAAATAATCTGCATAAAACTGTCAGTGTTGCGCCGACATCAGGTCAAAACTCTGCACTGCATTTGAATTTAAATCTGCCATTGCTATTGGCTTAGAGGTATTAGCTGGTACATTATGATGTCACAATGGTGTTGTGAGCCTGTGTGTGTATTTGTTAGGGGCTCCACCCTCTCGGTCTGCCAGGCAACAGCGTTCGTTGTATTTTTCAAACAAGAAGTGGAATAAGACTGGTGGGGGGTGACTTGCTCTTTAAATAACTTTAATTTAGCCTTCAGTACAGATTTTAAGTGTTTATATATCGAGGATTTCACCCGCAAACTCTCATGGAAGTGTATGTCGTGTATTGATATTGCGCGTAATCTTGCCACACAACCACTCGCGCATGCGCACAAAGATGAAAAAAGACGTCAACAAAGATCCTCGTATAACGGATGTCCGACTGAAAATCTCATTTCTTCTTCTTCTCCTGAGTGCATCTTGGACAAAACCTGCCAGGTGAAAAGAAAAGGAGAAAAAGAAACATTAAACAGGTCATTTTTGGACCATTAAAGGAACACCTGATCCGACTAATGGTCTCACCATTTCCCTTTTGGTTTTGTGGCTAGGTCCACACAGGCAAAGTGAAACCACTCGATTGGACACTAAAAGTGAAAAAGAAAAAAACGTGAGGATGACAATATCCACTTAAATCTGAGGAGAAACATGTCTGCAAAAGAAAAGGCTTACATCAGGGTTATCACAGCCAATCATCTCTCCGTATGACACCTGATGGCACAAGCAGTATGTCGGCTCATTGGGATCAACAGGCATGTCCAAAACGTCAGACGGTTGCATTGGCAGGAGAGCTTCAGTCAAGTCTGGACTGAAATTCAGACACATTACAGAAAATTAATAAAGGGTAAAGAAATGCATTCTGGGTTTTACGTATCTGCAAGGCCAAATCTACCTGTTCTTTATCTTTTTCTTTCTGGGAGAGTCTTCATCAGAACCTTTCCGCCCCCGTCCCCTGGATCCACGTTTATCTCTCTGTACGCGCAAATCGCTTTCTGCACCAAATACACCAACACGCATGTCTAACATCAAATCTTTACCAGTAGCATCTCAGTATACCAACTTACTTTTCAGCCCTCTTCCATCTGTGCTCTCATATCCACTCAACTCCAGTTTCTCCTTGAGCTCGTTCTCAAACCGAGCCAGATCTGCATCTAACCGCCGAATATGTTTGTCCACCTGAGAGGAAAACGGACCTTTTTTAACATTCAGCTACATGAATCACACCTTTTCCTAAAACGTATTCGGCAACATGAGGAAAACTCTTAACAAGCCATTAAAACAGGAAGAAAGAAAATCTGCGAGTCTTTTTCCACACCGACCATTTCATACGTCTGCATTGCAAGCTGGACTTTATCGTCGCTGAACTCTTTGCACTTGCTGTAGGCATTTTGAATCTTTTGTAGATGTTCCACTCTCTGCTGCGAAGCCAAGTTCTTCACATTCGCCACGTATTCTTCAGCCAGCTTGTCAATCTCTGCTTTCTTTTCTACACAGCAGAAAAATATATGTTAGGACCAGAGATTCCCCCGTACTGTACTTCTGCTTTACGCAAATAACAGCTGCTGATTTTCAATGGGGGAACATTTTTAACACCAACAACTATTCTGTCACTTCAGATTATACATATATTATCTCATAGATGACAACTTCTTGCAAACACAATATGCACACTGCCACAAACGTGAATGTTTAACTTCTTATACCTTTTGGATGATGAAATATAAATGTAAAAACAGCACCTTCAGTTCTATTGTCCAGGTCTCGCATCAAAGTAAAGTTCCTCTGCAGCTCACAGGGCAGGTTTTCAATACCTAGAGAGATGATTACCCAGGAAAGACATTTATTACTTTTGTTGAACATACCCAAGTTCATTTACAGCTAATTAACATAGGAAGTAGAGTTCAGATATCACTGGAAACTACGGTTGGGCATCGCGCATCGAGAATCCACGGACGATCTCCGTGAAAGATAAACGTAATCTGCAAATTGTGATCAACGCTTTCCAGAGCTGATCACACCAGCTGTCTGTGTGCAGCACCGAGTCCCCCTCCCCCCAACCGACTCGCAGCGACCAGATCCAAACAGACGCGTCCGCCGAACTTTTACTCCGTAATGTAAACTTGAATTCTTGCAGCGAAAAATGCAGCGTAGAGGAAACTTGTTAAATACGTCAACACGGTGGATTTAATAGAAGCTTTAAAGAACAAACTCTGGACGGTGTGAGGTGAGTTTGTGTCACTGCAGAAATAAAAACACACACGGAGCGTCAGCAGTCAGACGCAGCCGCTCACCAACACTCGAGCGTGAGCGTCAGAAGGGTGAATAACCTGTAGAATAATTATTATTATTAAGTCATCATGCTAGAGCAACTTTCTCTGTGGTGAACCACATCAGCTGCTGCCCTAATAAATAATAATAATAAATCACACAAAGTTGTGAACATTTTAATTTCCTTTCTGAACTATTTCTGTTGAGTTTTAATGTTTAAAATCTGTTAGATTGTTACCGACAGCAGCAACGTTTAAGTTTCTCTTCCTGTTCTGACTGAATGCTGCTGCAGCATGGAGGTGTAGTTCTCCGTCATCCTGGACATGATCATCCTGAGAGTTTTAGCTGAAGACAGCTGGACGTTTCTGGATATGTTGGAGACATTTAGCCTCTCATCCCAGAGGCTGCTTCCAGACTTTGGTTGTGGTCAGAAACAAACACACTGGTTGTGCTGCAAGTCTTTTTGTCTCCAAAACATGTTTTTGTCTAAATGAGGGTGATGTTGTTGTTCATAGAGTTAAAATTCATTTTGAAGTTAAGATTATTCCATCAAGTAGGCCCTGTGGTTAGCTGGCTCATGTAAAGCATGTCATGTCTGGAAAGAATCGGAATCGGGAATCGATAGGAACCGGAATCAAAACAAGGAATTGGAATAATTCAAAATCAAAGATGCCCAACCCTACTGAAAACCTCAGCTGATTCTGACATGTTGCAATGAATATTTTTGGTATTGAAACAAACGTGCAAATCCTAAGTTCAAAATGGATCATTTCTGACCTTCCTAGTGAAAAAAATAGAATGAATTACAATAACAAACAGGCTTTTAATTATCTCAGAACATCAACAAATCATCCACTTCTTGTTTTGATTACTTTAAGAATTCCCAAACAGAAAATTTACATTAATGAACAAATCAATAAAAGCATTTTCTGAATAACTAAGATTACAAATACAATGTAAAACACATAAAAGTCTCTTTTTTCCAGAAGGAATTTAAGTACTTCTCACCGTCAAAGACATTTGAATGAGATTGAATCTTATTGATCTAATGACACACGGGATTCCTAGTTTCCTTCATTTGTGACAAACTCTCGGTAATAACGTGATTATAACTGGAGTCAGAGTTCAAACAACTATGGTTACACAATTAAAGCTTATGGAGATGTATTCAATGCAACATTATTATTACTTTGCGCAATAGCAAAATAACTTTCAGTGGCAGAATAATAGTGTGTAACAACATCAGCTGCAGATGTGTGAGGATTTATAGTAACACAAGCTGAAAAGCACGTCAAACACCCCGCCTCGGCTGGAGTCTAAACAGTTACGGGAAACGCGGTTTTCAAAGCGATGCGCATACATCGAAGAGGTTGCTGCAAACATACAAACTGACAGAAAGTGATTTCAAATAAGTCAAAGATAAACAATATGCTCTTTATCAATAAAGTATTACTGTTGTAAATAAAAAAATAAGTTGATATTTTAGTAATAAGTGAAACACGGGAGGTTTATTACCGTGTTTATCAATGACAGTTTATTTCATCTTTACCCATCTACTTATCTCGCTGCGACAGCGAGTTAGCTGGAAAGCTAAAGTTTGCTAATGTAACAACTACTTGTCTCTACTTTTGAGCAAACTATTCGATAAAAATCAACGTAAAGCACAAAAACATTTTTGACAAGTTATTATCGATCTCGGTGCATTATCAGATACTTACTGTCCAAATAATGCTCCAAGTAAATTGCCGTCGCCATTTCTGGCTATGTATTTAGCTGCTGCGTTACTCTGCTGCTTCTGTGGTCACGGCTTCACGGGGCGCTGTTGCGTTTGTTTTACTATCCTGAGTTTGCCGCCGGGCGATGGCTAAAATGTTGGCTCCCGCCTTTCTATTTCCCCAGACCAAAATTAAACATTTTTGTTCCCAGGCAAACAGCCTAATTTCGTATTTGGTCACTTATATCTTTCTACACTCTTAACAATTCTAAAACTCAGTTCTTGTGCCAATATTTGTCCCCCACCTCTCACCATTTTCTAAATTCGATTTTATTTAAAGGTGAATTATTTGATGTTTAAAAAAACACTTTCACCGTCAATAAACAAATAAAACCACACATATTTGCATTGCCAAGAGAAGGGCAAATATTTCACGTGTGTGTGCACAGTGAGTGTGAGCTGTAACCAAGCGCACCCTTGCTGCTTTTTTGCTAGCACTTTCCACAGCTGTCAGCTGAGCGGTTACGTCATTCAAAACAACACACCTCCCTCTCCAGAGACGGGCCACTTGTGAAGATGCTCGGTGGGGCGGAGTTAACATTGACTGAAACATAACGGCCCTCCGGTCTAAACGCTGTAGTCACTTTGCTAACGGTCAGGCCTTTTCATCTCGAAGTAAGGCATCGACCTTTTGCATATCACTTCCGCGTTTTAATTATCACGAAAAAGACCGTTTGGGACAAACAGTGGAATAAAAGTAAGTATGTAAACCACAAAATAAGCTTGTTGTCTGACAGAATTGTACTGTTTTCTCACTTTGTGAACATTTTAAACTCATAAGTAGCCATGCTAGTTCACTAGCTATCACCTAACATCTGGAAACTAGCTAGCAAAAAATGCTATTTGTTTATTTCATTTAAACAATGTGTACTTATTTCATCCCATTTCATCACCTGCCATTGAGACCCATACAGTTTATGTAAATTAGAATTAAATGATTTGTATTAAATGCAGTACTATAAATAAACATAATGGCACAACATCTGAACTTTAAACACTGAACAGGAACTCTATTAAAGTCACACGGTAACTTCTTGTGCTAGCAGATCAAACTCATTTGAGCTAAGTCTGCTAATAGTGATCACTTTCTAAAAGACTTTAATTTGCCCTCCACGTGAGGCTGTTTTCTTCTGAAGGAGACTGGTCAGTTATGTTAGCAGTCATGAGGTTTGTTTTAGATGCACCACACCCAGTCATCATCTCCAGCTCTAACTGACTCACGTTGTTTAGGGGTTGCAGATGGCTATGGTAAAGAGTGGCTGGCTTCATAGACAAAGTGAGTAATTGTGTTTCTGTGTATTCAACTGTCCCTCAGTGGAAAAAAAAGGTCTACATCAAGAAATCTTGTCAAACAAGTGTTATATTTAACTTTTAGGTACCATATTACGCCGGTGGAAAAGAAACTGGTTTGATTTGTGGGCTGATGGCCGGCTCGTCTTCTACAATGATCAACAACGGCGCGACATGGAGGATGACATTCACATGAGAGTCCACTGCATCAACATCCGCAACTCTGGAGCATGCCAGGGTTTGTTTTCTTTCCACACATTTTTGCGTAAAAATCACACTTGCAGAATGTTATACACTTTTTTTGTTTAAAAAAAATCCTTCTCAACTTTTGTCCTTCCTCCCAGAACTGAACCCACCAGAGGGAAAGATACGTGATGCATTGTTCCAGATAGTGTGCAGAGATGGACGTGTCATCAGCCTGTGTGCAGACAGTGCAGATGATGCCCTGTAAGCACATTTATTTATTTATTTATTTTAACTTCTTTGCTGATAAAAGTGGATGCACAGAAATGAAATATGTTTACATTCTGAGAAAAACATAATTTATATTCTCAAACATTTTTTGTTGCAGTGCATGGACCATGGCACTGCAGGATGCCAGGATTAATACGGTGAGGTTTTGCTGCATCTGTGGGGTTCTGTATTTGTTTTGTTTGGTTAAATTCCTGAGCTAAAACTTTAAAAAGCATTTGAGTTACTACAAGTTTAAAACATTAAGCTTTAAGCTGAAGACGTGTTTTGTAATGTCTCCATCAGGGAGCCGATCATTCTCTGCTTTCATTTGTTCAGAAGCAATTGAACTCTTTTTTTTTTGTTATTGGTCGCTTGTAGAAGTCTCATTTAATTTGTTGATCATGTAGGTGGTTGCTACTCCTCAGATTGGTTTTGCAGAAGTGATTGCATCTGCTCCTCCCCCCTACTCCGAATATACTCACCCACAGGTACAACTGTTTGTAAATATGATGGGAAAATACAACAAATATCTATTATGTCATAATTCATCATTTTGAAAAGAGAATTATTTAAAAAAAAAACAGGAAACCTATTAGTTGAAAGACGGAGTTTGCTGCCACCTGCTGGTGTAGTTAATGGAGTACCCAAATGCATTTCTAACAAGTATTCGTGAATGTGTAACGATATATTTCTTTCTTTTTCCCAGGTTTATGCTCCAGGCCCATATGGAGACTACAGTGCTCCACCTCCTCGTCCTACACAGATGGTTTACTCTGCAGATGGCCAAGCCTATGCTGTTGCATATCCGTACCAGTACCAAGGTGAGTAACGGCACATGTTGTAAGCATGTAAATGGTAAAAATGGCCTGTATTTGATATAGCGCCTTCTAGAGTCCTGGAACCCCCCAAGGCGCTTTACAACACAATCAGTCATTCACCCATTCACACACACATTCACACGCTGGTGGGGATGAGCTACAATGTAGCCACAGCTGCCCTGGGACGCACTGACAGAGGCGAGGCTGCCGAGCACTGGCGCCACCGGTCCCTCCGACCACCACCAGCAGGCAACGTGGGTTAAGTGTCTTGCCCAAGGACACAACGACAGCGACAGACTGAGCGGGGCTCGAACCTGCAACCTTCTGATTGCGGGGCGAGCTCTTAACTCCTGTGCCACCGTCGCCCCATGTGACTGAAACAGGGGTCAGCAACTTTTACAAATGGCTATTTTTCCCCTCAGTTCACCAGAATAAAACTTGTTTAGAGTCGTATTTGTTGCAGGACCTTTTGAAAAACAAGAACATTTATCATTTTTGATTAATATCTAGGATTAGGGCCACTGAAATCTTTTTTTCTTCCAATTCTGGGAATAATGTGATAATTCGAAGAGAAGTCAGGATTCAGAGGTTAAAATCAGTATTCTCACTTTTTTCCTGAGATAAAAGTCTAAAACCTTTTTTTCCTTTTACTTAAATATCTACTTTATTAATCATCATCAGAGACTGGTGATGTTACCTCTTCCTCTGACCCATCCCCGTGGGGAGTGGTGAGCTGCAGTTGTGGCTGTGCTCAGGAACTATCTGGTGGTTTAACCCCCCAATCCAACCGCTTAAAGCTGCATGTCAAGCAGGGAGGCATTTGGTCCCATTTTTAAAGACTTTGGTTTTAACCCCGATCTCCCCGTCCCAGGACGGACGCTCTACCACTAAGCCACTGAAAAGGTATTAGTTGTCATATTTGAAAAGTCATCATTTTGTTTCTGTTATTGAGTTTTAAAATGGGGGAAAGAAAGTTTTCCAAAATAAATATATGGATATAATTTTTATCCTATGGGATGTTGATATTTGCAGAAAATGGTGTAAAAGAAAAATTAATAGTACTTTTCTGTACTTTAAGTGTCATAAAGAGGGAATTCAAGTCCACTGCTTAAATCAGCTTAATTTTTATTTATATTTAACGTTTAGTTTTTCACCTTTTCTAGCTAAAGTTATTAATAGATCTATTGTGGAAGGTCTGAAGAGCCACGGGGTGCAAACCTCTGATTTTGAAGTAGGAAAACTGGAAGTATTTCATGAACTTGTTGTCTTCTAGGTGGATATGGTACTCCTGGAGTGAACCACGTTATTATTCAGGAGCGTCACCGTGACAACGGAGGAGATATGGCTCTGGGCATGCTTGCTGGAGCAGCGACGGGTTTGGCTCTCGGTTCTCTCTTCTCGGTCTTCTAGGATCCCAACTGGTGAAGAGTCATCAGCTTCCTGAACTGACATACATATTTATTATCCATACACCTTACTGTAAAGGCCTCCTCAGTGCAGTCACGTTGATTTCTGTCGGGTCACGTCTGTGAAACATGATCGTGAGAAGCCGTCAACTACTATAGTGAATACTTTTAGGACTTTCCTTTAAAACTATTTTAGTGTTCTTCCTATATTTTGTTTTATTATTAATAAATTGAAAAAAAAAACGCACATGGGAGACCTAAATATCAGTAAGGAAAATAATCAGTTTGTGTGCAATTAAGGTCCTCTCTGTTTCAGTTTCATGAAGCGTGGTTCGTCTTTTGTATTTGGAATCCTAAACCTTCTATTTAAGACTTCATTGTTTTGTTTTTCTTTCTGCTGCATCTTTTGTTTTCTTTGAACTTTCAGTTAAATCCTGCAGAAACTCGTTTGTTTCTAGGTTGAGGTGAGTGATGTGTGATTGTGCACGCTCAAAGCAACATTTACGTTCATTGTGGCATTTTTAGACTTAAATCTTAATTTTCTTCATAATTCATTATGTACAAGGTAACGTTTGCATTAATTATGAAGGGACATCACTTCTACAATTTTACATTTTCATGCATTTTACTTTATTCATTGGCAGCTGTTGAGTAGCTCTTTTGTTTAGTTATTTAAGCAGACCTACAGTATGAAGACATTTCCGTTAAATTGGGTTATTATTTAAAGCTCTTGAATATTTTTCTTTAATTTAAAACAGACTTTTCTCCACATATTGTTTATTCTCACCATCAGCCTCGGAAATAGAAGCAGATTGTAGTTTTACAAACAAATAGTAGTTTTTTCCTAAACCTTTTAAGACTATTTAAAGATGTGAAATAAAATATTTACGCATTAAATTAAGGTTTACTATGTAATAAAGACAAATGTTAACTAAGATGTATTTTAACAAATAAATATATTCACAAAGCCAAAAAAGCATTTCTTTTTGCATCATTTTGCTTTATTTAGCCCTGAGATTTGTTCACAGAACATAAGATACAAGAAATGACCTCAAACTCTGCTGCTGTAACATCTACAAGTGTCCGGATATTTAAACCCAAAAGGCACCGACTGCTCATATTGTGTAATTGTACATCTGGTTTTAAAGCTGGATCAACTCACGCTACATAATAAATGTGTACAGGCATTATACAAAACTGAATTTAGAAATGGTTTAAACTATTTTCAGTAACATCAAAAACACTAAAGCTTGGAAATAATCTTGTGCAGTGAAATAAATTAAGAAAACAGTTTATTATGTTTAAAAAAAGAGCAAGAATTCATAAATTGGAATAAAACCATGAAACCAGGTTTCTCCGGGGCAGAACTATCCGCCTCGTATTTGGTGACAGTGCCAGAGAGATTATTAATATACATGTAAACAAACTTCAGTGAAGCAAAAAGATAAACGGTGGAAATGACTGCAGTCCAGTTTCTGGGTGGATTGTTGCGATTTTTAGCCTTCTTGGCCAAAATCCTCCGTAAACTTCTTGAGCTTTTCCAAGTCGTGCTCATTGACCGTGGGCTTGGTGTTGCTCAGAGACCGCAGCATGTCCGCCTGCACAGATAAACCACCAGGGAGGTCAGAACAGATCCGTATCACGACTCATCAATAAGTCACTCCATCATTATTACCATGGAGACAACGGGCTCTAGGAGCTTATCCCCAGGAACGTCCATCCACGTCATCTCTATGGCATTGGGATCTCCAGGCGAGCAAGGCGTCAGCAGATCGTTAACCATGACCCCCGAGTCGCTGAATGGTGGTAATCCCTGAGCCTTTAATGGTCATCATGGAAGAAGAGCACAAAAATAAAATAGGTCACCAGGAATTATTCCTGATGTGAAGGACTGTTGTTTTTCTTCAAACAGGAAGTGTAATCTAAACAAAAACAGGTGACTGTTCAGCTCAAAGATATGAGAGGAAAAACCCGGATGGAGCAGATGATAAAAGTAACCATGAAAATGTCTGATTTGATAATCAGCTCAAATGCGGCACATGAAGCCCCGGGAGTCTAGCATTAACAGCTTTCCTTCTTCACATTTCCCAGCTTAAACCACAGAGGTTTGCTCCTGCTGTTAAAACTAGAACAGGTGCGACGGCGCGTTCACCTTCTTGAAGTGAGTTGCTGACTGAACCCTCCTGACCGGCTGCATGAGGGCGTCTCTGACGATTATGCTGATGTCTGCTCCAGAATACCCGTCTGTCTTCTTGCCCAGACTGATGAAGTCCCCCTCCGTCAGGCTGTTGGGGGTGGAGCCCAGGTGCAGCTTGAACATGGAGGAGCGGGCGTGGTCCTCCGGCAGAGGAATGTAAATTCGCTTTTCAAACCTGACACACAAACAAAAGGGTCAGTGAGCCACGGTGAGAGATCAAACCTCGCAGATCCTGATGGTTATCTGCAGCTGCGACAAAAAACAGTCCTAACCTTCTCCTGATGGCAGAGTCTAGTGTCCAGGGAATATTGGTGGCACCCAGAACAAGGATTCCCTCATTGTCATTTCCAACACCTGAGAGGATTCATTAATTACACAACAGTGTCATCCTCCTGACCGATGACCAAGGAGCAGACCGATTTTTTACTTCTATCCCAGAAGAACCGCTCGTGTCGCTCACCCTGCATCTGGACCAGGAACTCTGTCTTTATTCTGCGAGCTGCTTCACTCTCGTTTTCACTCCTGGAGCCACAGAGGGAGTCGATCTCATCGATGAAGATGATGGATGGTTTGTGTTCTCGGGCTAAAGCAAACAGATTCTTTACCAGTCTGGAGACAGAGAGAAGTGAAGACACTTCAGACTAGGAGACTTCTGTTTGTTTTCATTAAGTTTTTCCTATCCCTGGTTTAGTCATTTTGTAATAAAAATAAATAAAAACACTTGAACCTCACTTTTCACTCTCCCCCAGCCACTTGGACACCAGATCAGAGGAGGAGACGGAGAAGAAGGTGGAGTTGTTTGCTTCTGTCGCCACCGCTTTGGCCAGGTAGGACTTTCCTGTTCCAGGAGGGCCAAAGAGGAGAATCCCCCTCCAGGGAGTGCGCTTTCCTACACAAATATGGTGTTTAGTTTTCAGAAAGTCCACATATTCACACCACTCCCATCAGCTGCAGGACTGGCGAGCTGATTTCAGTACCAGTAAACAGCTGGGGGAATTTGATGGGCAGGATAACAGCTTCTTTTAACGCTTCCTTGGCTCCCTCAAGTCCAGCGACGTCGTTCCACTTCACGTTGGGCTTCTCCATAACGATGGCACCTGAAGTAGAGATGCGTTGAATCTGCAGCTAGTAAACTGTTTTAGGACATGTTTGTAAATCCTGCAGCAACTCTGTTCACCTGAGAGCTGATTTTTGAACTTCTTCTTTTCTTGGTCTTCCTCTTCATCACTTTCACCCCTAAAATGCAACAAAATCAGTCATTTTATTTTCATTCCACTGGACTTTACTACTAACATCTGTGATCACTGGGGAAAACCTCAAACAAGTTCATATAAAACAATTTAAGTGATTTACTGCACTATTAAATTGACTTTGCCCTCTCACCCTTTATCAGCAGACTCTCCAACTGGTCTGGCTGGAGGACTCTTCTTATTCCTCAGGTATTCCTTAAGCTGCTCGGCTCTGTTCAGGTAGTCGGCACATTTGGCCCTGATGCTCTGCTTTGCTCGTTCCCCCTGAGCCTCATCTGCAACAACAACAACAACAACAACAGTCCCACCATCAAATCAAACACGACATAAAACTCAGGTGTGACCAGATTCCTCACATTTGATAACATGTAGGAAGTACTGGATAGCATGCTGGTAACATTTGAGAGCCTCTTCGTAGTTTTTAGCTTTGTCTTCCTCTGATGCTTTGCTGGCCAGATCTATGGCTTTCTGTGGGAAAAATACAAAAGAAAAAAATCAATATGAAGAATGTTGGAGAACAAACAGTCAGTCAGGTCCAAATGAGCCACCTTCATTAGACATCTAATGTGATTAGACAATCCAGGTCGTGTTTAACTGTATTATAGATAAAAAAAGAGTAAAACAAAAAGTAAAGTGTGTGTTGAACACACCAAAAACGATGACTACAACAATAAAAACAGGTCTAAATGCACACAGCGGAGATAAGACGGGCTCCTTATATAGGAAACTTTCTGAGTGAACTGATCTGTATGGGGATGTTTACTATGAGAAGGTCCTTGAGACAAGTCTTGTCGTGATTTGGTGCTTTATAAATAAACTTGAACTGAATAAGGACGGGGTAAAAAAAATCCGAGTTTGACATAGAAACCAATTTTATTTGGTTAATTAAATCAGACAGAAGAGTTGTGAACACTTGCACAATCCCATTTCCGTGTTTACTTATTGACAATCCTAATCAGTCATCTGGTGATTAATAACAAGCGTTCGTAAAAAATAACCCTTAAATCAACATAGATTAAAGTTGAGAACATTAGAATTACTTTAACACTTTCACAAGGTAGGTAAAACTTTCATTTTGTAAAGAACATTTATAATTAGTTAACCAAAAACTAATTACAACAACAAATATTGACAAATTTCCGGATGGATCCTTTAATCCGGGGTTTAATAAAACGTTACAGTCACTTTGTCCCAAAATGATCCATTCTGAAGACATTATTATAGTCCAGCCTTCGGTAACCAAGTCTTACCTGTAAATTACTGCTCGCCATTTATCTGTCGTCACGTCGGTTTAAATCCACTTTCCACTATATCTGCTTGACTTTACTGTCTGACGTGTTATTATCTACACAAGTTTCATATTTGGTGACCTTTCATCCTAAAACACTCAGAAACTGCTCAGCCCTGCTGAACATTCTCAGGTTTGACTTTACTTCCGCATCTAAATCCGAACGTGCGGTGGTCACGTGACACGACGCAGCCATCGCTACTACCGTCAGCTCTGAGAATGAAAGATTTATTTGGTACTTTAATGACTGGGTATTTAACAGGTTTTTGTTTATTTCATGTTAATTTAGCCAACATTTTTAAATGAAGTAAACAAAAAGACAGCCCAGGCGAGTTTCAGGTGTAGTTACACGTTACACCGACCTCTAGTGAAAATCCACCATAACACAGTTTCTATGTGATGTAACGCCAGTTTATTTAGCGTTACCATGATTTTACAATTACAAATCTGAACTCCGATTCTCCAATATTCATTATTTATTTAAAAAAGCAAAAAACGAGAGCAAAAATATCTGTCAATAACACCAGAGGTAAACAGCATCACAGAAACCATTTTGTGTTCCTCTATATTTATTACAGGTGTGTCATCTTAATTTCAGCCAAAATAAATAATAAAATAAAGCAACACATAGAGTCCGTGTGGCAGAGGAGTTCTTTTGACACTGTTTATTGTTTTCATTTCCCCTCATTACACATCATCAGTGATGGAGGAGAGTCGGGGCTGTCATCAACTCTCTCTGGCCACAGTTTTCTGACGTAAAACCTTCAGAATGCGATCGCTCTTTGTGAGATCAGCAGGGAGTTGATTATTCTGCAGAACACAGAGCAAAATGTCTCATGAGTTCAGGTGATTCCTTTGCGGTATTAATAAAGCCAAGTGTTCTTACTTTGCTGGGTAGAGTGGGGTCTGAGTTAGCCCCAAGAAGCAGCAGAACTGTCTGAAGATTTCCACTCATGACAGCAGCATGAAGGGCAGTGGAGCCATTCTGGAGACGGGTTTTTATTATATACGAGAGTTAAACATTTCTTAAGAGCCCTTGACACAACAGATGCCGCGTGTTACCTTGAGAAGGCCAAGAGAAGGAGAAAATTTAAGGAGTTCCTCTATGACACCGTTGTGTCCTTTCAAAGCTGCTTTGAATAATGCTGTTGATCCATCCTTAGAAGAGAGAAAACAACACGAAAACATCCTTCAAACAACTTTATCTCTCACTTTTCATTGTTCAAGTTGTGACAGAAAAAGTACAAACTAGAGGGGCAAAAACTTTTCCACAGCACTATTCATGAAGATGTCAGCCTCACAGGTCTGATGTGCAACTGAAGCTTCTGTGTTCCAGAGGCAGAGAGGGCCTGTTCCTTTATAACGGGCTTAAGTGACCTAGCAAGTGCTTAAGTGGCAGCCATGATCAGAGCTGACTGAAACGTGTTAAAGTTAACCACATAGGATCAGTCCATAAAATGAAGCTATTACGTACATTTTCCTGTCCTTTATGAGTCCAAACAGTTTCATGTACTTATCTGTCAGCATCTCGATCTGCTCCACGTAAGAGTAGTACCTTCACCGCTTCACTATGACCCATCTGAGCTGCCATCCATAACGGCGTAGTGCCATCCTGGAGAATTCAGAAGAGTTCGAAGAAAAAAAAGATAAAACAACAACAACAGATCAATAAGGAACGGCTTCATAGCCAGTGCAGCTGATGTTGCCTCTTTGATAAATTGGCTCAATTTATAGTTTTCTAGTTTTTCTGGCAGCTAAAAGCATTTTCCACCACACTCACACTGACTCAGCACTTTTAGGTCTAGAAAGTTATGAGTCTATGCAGGAGCTTTTCTTTATCACACACACACACACACACACACACACACACACACACACACACAGAAGTAACATTCTTTGAAGAGATGCATACTGCTGCTGGATTTCACTTCAGACATTTAAACTCCTATGAGGAGAAAGAATGAGGTTATGGTAGATGGCGTGTATTCGTATACCTCCTTCTTAGGGTTCTACAATCCCCCGAGGTGCTTCATCACACAGTCAGTCATTAATCCATTCACACGCTGGTGGGGAAGAGCTATGATGTAGCCACAGCTGCCCTGGGGCGCACTGACCTGCCGAACACTGGTGCCACCGGTCCCTCTGACCAACACCAGCAGGCAAGGCGGTCTTGCCCAAGAACACAACAGCAGCATTCTCTGCTCGGAGTAGGAATCGAACCCACAACCTTCTGATTACTGGACAATCCGCTCTGCCTCCTGACCTACTGCTGCTCTAGGTTATAACTGTTAGAAATGTGTGTTCCTGCACAAAATCATAAGATGTGTTGTGTGTGTTGTTATGAATGAGTCTCAGCTGTTAATTCATCAAAGCTTGAGGTAATCCAGCAATAAAAACAAAACATATAGAAAAAAGGCGCACAATTAACTCACTTAATTGTTCGAAAGCATACAGTTGTGATTTCTTGTGTTTCTGGGCTTATTTTTTTGCATTTTGTGAAGGTGAATTATCTTCCGTCAGCCTTGCTGTAGCGTCTGCTGCTGCTGTGATGCCAGGACACTTGGTTCCCCCCACTGCTCACTTCAGTGGAACCGCTTTCTCTGGTGGATGGAAACATTTTGTGCAGAAAGTCAGAATGTCTGGCAACAGTTTGTAAAACACATGGAAGCAATCTGAGCACGTGTCCCACAGCAACAACGTACGGTGGATTTTGGAGCAAAGCACGACAGATTGTTGGAGAAAACGGTTCGAGCATCGACGGGCCAGTTTTACCTGAACATGCGTTGATAGAACTGTAAAAGTGAGAAAACATGCTCAATAACGAGGCGTCGGTGGCAAAGAAGGGTTGCAGGTTTGAGCCTGGCCTATTGCAGTCATTGTGTCCTTGGGCAACACTTCACCCACCTCACCTGCTGGTGGTGGTCGGAGAGGCCGGTGGAGCTTGGCAGCCTCGCTTCTGTGAGTGTAGCTCATCACCTTTAGCGTGTGAGTGTGTGTGTGAGTGAATGACTGTGTTGTAAAGCACCTTGGGGGGTTGTAGACCTCCAGTATTAAATAATAACACAAAACAATCTGTGATTACCTCTCTAGCCTGGTTAACCTTAGCACCAGATGACAGCAGCTGACGAATCACAGTCACATGACCCTCCTGGGCAGCAAGGAAAAGAGATGTAGCACCATCCTGAACAAACAAACAAACAAACAAATAACTGAATAAATGCTTTTCTAACCCTTCTGACATAACTGGGGGTAATATACTCATAACATGTTAGTATTTTTTATGACTACACTTCTGTATAATCAGGTTGTTTTCTCAGGCACACACTAATCCTGCCCAAGGTGATTCACGCCTGACTCAGCAGTCTGCAGGAACCCGAGAGGCCGGATTCCTGCTGCATGTGAGCAAAGGCTCTCACGTTCAGCTGGTCATGAACATTGGCTCCATTCTTCAGCAGCGTGTCCACCACCTTGGAGTGACCATACTGGCATGCAACAGTCAGAGGCGTGCCACCGTCCTGTCAGGAAACAAAAGAATATTAATTATTATCAGCTGCCGAGAATATGAGACCACCTCGCTGTTGCGTTGTGAAGGCTGCGGCGATAGCGTCCTTCATAAATCACACACCAGAATCTAATCTCTACGTTACCTTTGTCTGGAATTCAGTGGAGGCTCCAAACTCAAAAAGAAGCTTCACAACGTCACAGTGTGCCTGCTGGGAGGCGAAGAACAAAGCTGTAGAACCTGTCTGATAAAAATAGATACAGCGGTTTCTCCTCATGCAGAACACGGACTCTTATGTTTACACGTCAGTAAAAGGAAGTCAGTCAGTTCGAAATTCAAAAATAACTCTACTAATACTGTTTAAATATATTGTCATTCAGTTTAAAATGATACTTGCATTTGTGTGCATCTTTTATGCTTTTTCACGTCTTTACATATAGAGGACCTTGTAGACATGTTAGGTTTGGAGCTATTGGCTGCCGTGTTTAAAGGAACGCCTGCAGAATAACAGCAGCTTATATATGTGTCTCTTATATCTATTTATAGTTCAGACCAGGAGCTGGAAAATGAAGAACCTGACTTGCTGCAACTAATCAACAAAGAACAAGAAAAAGCTAAGAGGTTAAATGATGTTACACAGTACTTGTGACTCAAAGCCGTTAGCAGGAAGTGAAGAATGCCTTTTACCTCTCTCTGGTAGTTAATGTCGGCTCCTTGCATGATGAGTTCTTTGACACAGTCATAATAGCCGCTATAGGACGCCACCATTAGTGCTGTTGTTCCAAACTGCAAAAAACAAACATGTAAATAGTAACACAGCATTCTTTCTGTCTCTGGCATTATTTATTAAAAAAATGGTGAAAATGGTTAGATCCATGCACTTATTCAACGAATCTCCATAGTGAATAGTATATATGTGAATCTGAGATTGTGTCTATTTCAGCATAAAGAGGGAAAAACAGATCTAATAAAAAATATGTTGTTTCCAGAAAAAGCTTTTATAAAGAAACAAAAAGGTGCGATGGGACACAAAACTAACATCAAAGGATTAAAAAAACAAAATGGTGACAAAGTGAACCTGTCAGAAAATAACTAACATGCCATAAAGTTATTATTGTTTACAGAGAGATTCAAAATAGCAACAAATCATTAATCAACCTTGTAAAGTTGGAAAATGGACAAAAAGAAAGTTAAATTACAATAAATGAATAAAACAACACCAAACACCTAAAGTTAGGTCCAACAGGTTATGGAAGCATCAAAATGAGGCATTTAATGACCTCGAAACAAGGAGACACATAAATAACTTGTTATTGCATTGATGCTTGTAGCTACTGGCCTACACTTGGAGTACTGACTTTTATTATTTGTACTTCTCTGATCTGCTGATTCCATTTTATCAAAAATAAATATAATCACCAAGATGAATTGTTAACACACGTAGGAAACTCACACACTGTAGCTCTGTTGCTTCTGGCATAAATTAGCCCTTAGGAATGGTCTTAAGTGTTGGAAAGGCCGATGACCCATTAAGCCAATCATGCTGAGTTATCATGGTCTGTGTCTGCGTCTTCCTTCATGTGTCTCCTGATGTCTCTCCATCCCTCTCTAGATTCTCTTCTGTGTCTCATAGCGCCCTCATGTGTCCTTAGTCTGCATCTCAGTTAAGTGTCTTATGTTGTTACCCTTTTAAATCATTCCTCCCAGGTCAGCTCCAGCCTCTTGTCCCCAGCTCAGTGTATGTGTGTGAGTGTATGTGTGTGTGTGTGTTTATGTCCTCCTCCAGCTAGGTGTGTGTGTGTGTGTGTCCTTCCCAGTTGGGTCTGGTGCCCTCTCCTGCTCCTCCTCCCTGATTAGTTATTACTTTCACCTGGTTCTCCCCCCTCACACCTGCAGCTCATCATCCTCCCATTATGCCCCAGTGTATTTAAGCCCTGCCTTGTCTCAGTGGCTTGTCGGTCCATTGTTGTTTGTATGTCAGCGTTTTCTGATGCTCTGTGTGAGCTTTGTGCCTCGTCCCAGTTCTGTGCTCTAAGTGAGCTTTTGTTCTTCCGGACTTTTGGACTTTTGGCTCGCTGCCATTTGGATTTATTTTTGTTCTTCCTCCAATAAAAGGATTTTTACTTTACATATCAACTCCTGTCTCGTGTCATCCTGGGTATCTGCATTTTTGGGTCCAAACCATCCTCATAACGTGACATGAGTATTGTCTGATTTTGATCATTAGCCTGATTCCTTTGGTGCACCTCAAGCTTTGTGACACTGTCACTCTTGTCTATTATTTTCTGTAATGTGTCGATATCTGTATCACACGCTGAAGGGTAATACAATAATCAGGGTTTCTAATATTACATCAGTATTACTTTTGCTGCCACCTTTTATAGCGCTGCAGCAAATCTGATCTACATTCACAAATAAGAGGAAATTAGAGTTTTGTTCATGTACGAAGCTTCTGGGTAACATCACTCTCTGTAAAGTCTTTGCAAAATGCACTTATTCCATCCCAGCAAGGCAAGACTCAAAAAGCCTATAAGCCGAGAAAAAAAGGGTTGAATTCTTCACCTATCCAATTCCTCCCAAAGCCAAAGAAACTCATTTTTGTTGTCTTGCACGGAGGATATCATGTATGGAGTGATCAGGAATCATAATTTAGCATTCAACATATTCGTTCTACTTGGAAATGTATTTAGACATAAAACCAGACACCTGGAGACTCAACCATGTCACTTTAACACAGAGCTGTCTGTATTTTTCTGTGCAGTTCTTACTGAAAACACCTATGAAGCTTTACAGTGGAAGAATTCAAACTACAGAAACCTCCTTTAAATAGTATTTTTATGTAATTGTTTGGTGGTTCTATTGTTGTCATCATCATCTTCCTCCGCTTATCCGGGTCCGGGTCGCGGGGTGCAGCATCCCAACTAGGGAGCTCCAGACCGTCCTCTCCCCGGCCACCTCCACCAGCTCCTCCGGCAGGACCCCAAGGCGTTCCCGGACCAGATTGGAGATGTAACCTCTCCAACGTGTCCTGGGTCGACCCGGGGGCCTCCTGCCGGCAGGACATGCCCGAAACACCTCCCCAGGGAGGCGTCCAGGAGGCATCCTGACCAGATGCCCAAACCACCTCAACTGGCTCCTTTCGATCCGGAGGAGCAGCGGTTCTACTCCGAGTCCCTCCCGAATGTCCGAGCTCCTCACCCTATCTCTAAGGCTGAGCCCGGCCACCCTACGGAGGAAACTCATTTCGGCCGCTTGTATCCGCGATCTCGTTCTTTCGGTCATTACCCAAAGCTCATGACCATAGGTGAGGATTGGGACGTAGATCGACCGGTAAATCGAGAGCCTGGCTTTCTGGCTCAGCTCCCTCTTCACCTCCTGCATCACTGCAGACGCCGAACCAATCCGCCTGTCGATCTCCCGATCCCTCCTACGCTCACTCGTGAACAAGACCCCAAGATACTTAAACTCCTCCACTTGAGGTAGGACCTCTCCCCCGACCCGGAGTTGGCAAGCCACCCTTTTCCGGTCGAGAACCATGGTCTCAGATTTGGAGGTGCTGATCCTCATCCCAGCCGCTTCACATTCGGCCGCGAACCTACCCAGCAAGAGCTGAAGGTCAGAGCTGGATGAAGCTAGGAGGACCACATCATCCGCAAAAAGCAGAGACGAGATTCTCCTGCCACCAAACTCGACACACTCCACACCACGGCTGCATCTAGAAATTCTGTCCATAAAGGTAATGAACAGAACCGGTGTCAAAGGGCAGCCCTGGTGGAGTCCAACCCTCACTGGGAACAGGTCCGACTTACTACCGGCCGTGCGGACCAAACTCACGCTCCTCTGGTAAAGGGACTGAATGGCCCTTAACAGAAAGCCACCCACCCCATACTCCTGGAGCGTCCCCCACAGTTTTCTATTGGTTCATTTGATCTTATTACAATTGTTTTCTCATGTTTACATTTGTCCAACATGTGTTTTATCCCAGTTGTTTAGGCCTTTTTGTAAACTTTGAATTGTGACATAAAAAACAAAAAAAAAAAAAAAAAAAACATTATTCTGTGTAAACTCTTCTTTTGCTGCCATTTCTGCAGCTGAATTTATTTTCCTGTAGTGTCCCCTACTGGATAGAAAAGGTACAGCAGGTAGTGTTGTGTTGTGCACATGAATATGCAGACGCCCCTGTTGGGTGCTGGAGAGCATAACAGCATTGCCGCCATTTTGGATGGGTTCCTCACTCTAAACCCAACTGGAGTCAACACTGAGTGGGCAACTATACCCATTTTTGTCCAGCCTAGGTTGGAATACTTGGTATATATCGTGTGTGCGTGTGTGCGTGCGTGCGTGCGCGCGCGCGCGTGTGTGTGTGTGTGTGTGTGTGTGTGTGTGCTCTGTTTTCTCCATCCCCAGTGAGTCATGGAGGATGGCTGCTTATACTGAGCGAGGATTCTCTGGAGGTTTCTTCCTGTTAAAAGGGAGTTTTCCTCTCCACTGTTGCTTTATGCTTGCTTAGTATGAGGATAGCTGTATAGTCACTGACACTTGTCAGTGACTTGATGCAATTTGCTGGGTTCCTTATATAGGAAACATTATTTCTGATTGGCTTAATGAACTGACCTGAATTGGAATGTTTATTATGTGAAGCGCCTTGAGACGACTCTTGTCGTGATTTGGCGCTTTATAAATAAACTTGAATTGAATTGCCATGTGTCTGATTTTGTGATAAGCATAATAAAATGTTTTTTTTTTTAGTTGAGTAAGCACCTTCCTCAGAATAAATGGGGTGAATGGAGACCCATCCACTACGGCAGCTCCAATAGACAGCGCTGGTCCTCGGGGCATTTGCGTATATGATGTCTGTGGTTTTGCAGTTCAGTGTAAACAGATGCCATGTTGAAAAATACGGTTATAATCATGTTAGAAACCCTTACATACATTTAAGACAGTGTCGCCAGCCCATAGGCAGATGGTAAAATCCTGGAAAAACTTCATGGTAACACACACACGCACACACACACTTGGAGAGCTCTCTGTGTCCCTACCACAGGTGGGTTATGGTTTAAGTGTGAAGCTGAGCAGCCAGGACATGCAGCGTCCGTACATTATCTCTGCAATCTGCGTCCACTCGCCCGCTGTTGAGCAGCAGCTGAAGCAGAGCCAAGTTTCCCTTCCTCGCTGCCCAGAACACAGCATTAGCCAGGGGTGTTTCCTTCTGCAAGGTAAAGACACAACAAACACACACACTGAAACCACCATTATGGCATTACACAGCCTGACAGTAGACACCATCTGTGTCCATTTGTCACTTACTGTAAGTATGTGGAGGTTACACAGGGTGACATGTTGCGGCAAGTAACATACCATTTAAACAGAGGTGGGTAGTAACTAGTTACATTTACTCAGTTACTTTTTGTTGAGTATTTAGGAAAATTGTACTTATATAAGTAGTCTTACTGAACTGTACTTTTTACTTTTACTTGATTAATAGTACAGAGAGTTGCGATAGATGGCTGCTGATCCTAAACCAGCTTCTGTTGGAGGTTTCTGGGCAAGGCAGTGCAGCACATTTCATACACAGAGGCAATTCAATGTGCTTTCCCTAAGCAAGAAAAGCAAGAACATTAAAATCAATGTGACAGAAAATACAATTAAAAAGGCAAAGTTATTGGGTGGGCAAATACAGCGAAGAACGTGCAACATTTATTCTGGCCCCATGCCACTGAGTGGTTTATAAACTAGTAGAAGTACATTGAAACTTATTATGTAGTTTACTGGTAACCAGTGTAGAGATTAAAGAACAGGAGTGATGTGCTTGGGTCTTTTGGTTCTTGTTAAGACTCTAGCTGCAGCATTCTGAATAAACTGCAGTTGTTTTACAGCTTTCTTGGGAAGACCAATCAAAAGATCATTGCAGTAGTCCAGCCTGCTGGAGATGAACACATGAATGAGTTTCTCTAAGTTCTGTCTGGACATGAGACCTCTGAGTCATGCTATCTGACGCAGATGATAAAACGCTGATCTAGTTATAGCCTTAATGTAACCAGTGAAGCTCAGGTCCGGATCAATCATGACATCAAGATTTCCAACCTGAGTCCGTCTTTATTCCTCTGGAGCCAAGTTGAGTAATAACCTCCATCATATCCTTCTTATGTCCAAAGACAATAACTTCTGTCTTGTCTTTGTTTACCTGGAGGAAGGTTGACTGCATCCAGTCATTAACTTGATCCCAACGGTGACAGAGTGAGTCTAGAGGACCCCAGTCCCTAGGTGATAGAGCGAAGTAGATCTGGGTGTCGTCTGCATTACTATGATAGGCAATGTTGTTTCTGTGTATGACCTGGCCCAGGGGAGAATGTAGAGATTGATTGAAGAGCAGTGGTCCTACTTTACAGTCTTGGGGGACCCCACATGTCATGGTGATCAGCTCTGATTTGTGTTCGCCAATAGAAACAACATAACCCCTGTCTTCTAACTGTTTACGGGAATTTTCCTCTCCACTGTCACTGCATTCTTGCTTAGTATGAGGATTGCTGTAAAGTCACTGACACAACAAGTCAGTGACTCAGTGCATCTGCTGATTAGCATAATGAACTGAGCTCAAAGCTCTGACATAGGTTCAAATAGAACGTTTACTTTAAGTGCCTTGAGTCGACTCTGTGAACTGGTGCTATGTTAGTAGGCTACATTTAATTGAAACTGAATATATCGCTACTTGAGTACAATCTCCCTTCTCTAGTTACTTTACTGAATGAAGATCACAATCGATTTAATCAGAAATGAAGCTGATGCAAACACACATTTACAGTTTGATTTAAATCTGCTGGACCTGTTGAAGCTCAAGTAAATAAAACAATAGTTTATATAGTCAGTGGAACTTGTTCACACACACACACACACACACACACACACACACACACACACACACACACACACACACACACACACACACACACACACACACACACACACACACATAATTATTCTGCCTTTTTTGTATGATCTAGTTTTTAGTTTATAATTATTTTTCATTTTGCTCTTTAACGAATTTGCAAAAAACTTCATATTGTTATCTATCGGATAAAAAACGTAAAACAAAATAAATCTGCTGTTATGATCAGTTTCTCTGACCTGAGTAGCCAAATACTTTTCAAGATTTACAGTGTGGTACATGTCTGGGTTACCCAGACTGGATGCCCAATAGTATATTTTAGGTATAAATGTTTGGATGACTACCTTTAGGTTTGACTAAAATACAATTATGCTTACATTTGTACATTAGGTTTTCTACCAACTTCTACCTTTGTACATATAAAAATCGAGAATGATCATGGACTCATCACCTCATAGACAGCTGACACCAAAGTTTAAATAATAATTATTTACCAGATGTGTTAACGGATTAGTGTGTGCACTCCAGATGTCTCTCTTCAGTAGTAGGCTATTTCACATGTCAGGGCAGAATACCCGTAGACCTACCAAAAGCCGATTCATTTCCTATTATTTTCATCAAGTCTTTAATTAGGCCAGCTCGTGCATAAATAAAGGCCCACATGGGTTTTACACGTGCACGCGCATGCAGCAGCACCTCACTAAAGTCAGTACACAGCCAGTCGAACGTCAGCTCTGTTTCCGCTTTATAGTCAAATACATGATTAACCAAAGCCTGACACAATCTGGATTAGTTAGGAGAAAGCATCTGTTCTGTCATATTGGATGGAGGGCCGCGTGCACGGTCAATGACGGATGGAGAGAGGTTTACCTTGAAAGACATCCTGCAGTTCTCATTCGTGACTCATGTTTCTCCTTCCTGCGCAGCTGGCTCATTAGACGCGATGCTGAGCGCTATTTGGCCTGTTTTGCCGCACTCTGTAGGGTGTTGGCCGTTTGCGAACCCGACATTAAGCAGGACGATCAGCTGAGCTCATCCTCCGCAGTGAGCCCTGCGCGCAGGGATCCTGGCCACTAGGGGGCGCTGCGGAACCCCCATTCTTACCTTCCCATTCTTACAAGTGCCACTAACTTTCATAGTATTCAGAAAGATTTAAACATTATATCTTGAAAGTTAAACATTTTAGAATTTCTTCAGGTTTATATTAACTAGTAGTACTGTTATTAGTCAGTTCATCTTTGACACACACATTTTATCAATGTTATTTCCACATTTTTTTAAATTATTCTCATTAGTTTAGAATATCTTATATAAAATTCTACTTTTCATTGTAAAATTTTACTGTGACTGTCAAACTTTTAATGTTGAAACACCAGAATAAACTTCACAAGGTGTAAAGGATGAATACACGGACTGGTCCTTCAATAATAAACGAGTGTGCTAAGTATACGTGTAGCTGTAATGTAATTAATGTGATTTTAGGTGCTGCTCGATCACTAAAATTCTCCCAGAAAAGAATAACTTCACATAAATACATTTGTACTTGTGTAAAGTTCCTTTTTTGCTGCTGTTTGTGTCAGGTGTCAGGTGTTGTGCTCAGGTGTGAACTGGTATTTGAAGGATTTACAATATTGCAGCTTTAGCTGTTTCTAAATGATAAATACAGGACTGCAGAGCAGGGAAAGCAACTTATTTTTGTTGACTAATGCCCCTCTCAGGTGCTTTTACAGGTGCTGATTTAGAGATCTGGTGAAAGCACAGTAGACACTTGTACTTACTGGAAAGCTTTATAAGGAGGGCCGGTAGTCTGATACTGGGTCACTGCTGGAGCTGCTCTCAGAATATGGAGACAAAACGGATTCACACCTGCACCGGTACGCTTCCTCAGTCTCATTTCTGTGAAGAAATATATCGTATGATTTTTAAACCTACATGTAATTTTTTTACGCACTAGGCTCTGACTTTGTATAATCTTTCAGAATCATGTTGTTCTATAGGCGTGTTTGCCCAGTTTTGATGCTCTGATCCTTGTAGCTCTGCAGGCCAGCTTTGCGCTGAGGGCCGCCGTGCTCTCCATCCTGCTGTGCGTCCCGCAGCTTGTCCTGTCAGAGTCAGATGAGGTGGTCCTGACCGAGTGGGAGATGTGGAAAAGCAGCCATGGAATAAGCTACGATGAATTAGTGAGACAGATTCTACATTTCACACACAAACATCATTAAATGCTCCGAATCACTCGAGCCTTTCTTTGATTTGTGGTTTTATTCAGGACGACATGCAGAGGAGAGCCATCTGGGAGGACAACAAGCAGAAGATTGAAGACCACAATCAAGGGTTTCTCCTGGGGAGAAGATCTTTTACTATGGCCATGAATAAATATGGAGACCTTGTAAGAAGTTGTGTTTTGACAAAAACAGAGAAAATTCAAGTTCATTCAAAGTATTATTAGCACATAAATCTGTCACACTTCTCTCATGCAGACGAGGCAGGAGTACCAAGTCCTGCAGGGCGCTGTGATCAACCCCCAGTTTGCTAAAAGAGGAAAGGAAGTCTCAGCTCGAAGGCTACGTTATAATGCAAAGAAACGAGATGCTGGGTTTGTTGACTACAGGAACATGGGTTATGTCACTGAGATAAAAGATCAGGTGAGGCATCTCTATGGTTTCTTGGGCAGCTCTGGTCCAGACTGAACTAAAACCAGGTGTGTGTGTTGAAACACTCTGACAGGGCTACTGCGGCTCCTGCTGGGCTTTCAGCACCACAGGAGCAATAGAGGGACAGATATTCAAGAAGACAGGCCATCTTGTCTCTTTGAGTGAGCAAAACCTGGTGGACTGCTCCAAACCGTATGGTACCCATGGGTGCAATGGTGCCTGGATGGCCAACGCCTACGACTACGTTCTGAGCAACGGGCTGCAGGCGACAGACACCTACCCATACACCTCTGTGGTGAGGCTCAGTCAGCGGGCTCAACTGTGATTAAAGGACTGTGGGTCAGGTCCGCCAGTAACATTTATTTGTCTCCACAGGACACACAGCCTTGTTTCTATGACAGCCGGCTGGCCATCGCTCACATCAGAGACTACAGGTTCATTCCCAAAGGAGACGAGCAGGCTCTGGCTGATGCTGTGGCAACCGTAGGTCCAATCACCGTGGCCATCGATGCTGATCAGTCAAGCTTCCTGTTCTACAGCTCAGGTAATGTGTTAGGAGAAATTTAAATTTTGTGAATTTGACATTGACGAAATGTCATCCAGGTGAGGGACCACAACATAGACGTCAACATCTACAACGTGTTTGGAGAGATCTACATCCAGTCAGGTTGCTTCTAGACTCAGCTTTATACTCATTCAAAGTAAAACAGTGAGAGGAATGTGGAAACTAATGTCTGAATTAGAAATCTGTGCCATGGGCAACAAATGACCTTTTAACTATCTTCACCTCTGAAACGTTTCAGTAGAGCAAACTGAGTCTGGCTTTGTGAGACGTGCTGAAGTTTCCACGTTTCATACTAACTTGACTGTTGCATGTCACATTCTGGGTTAAACGTTAATGAGATATTACCTTTTTGTATAAAACATTGATCTTGTTCACTTTTAATTTCTTCCCAGGAATTTACGATGAGCCCAACTGCAGCCCAGACCATCTGAGTCACGCGGTGCTGCTGGTTGGCTACGGCTCAGAGGAAGGCCAGGACTACTGGATCATCAAAAACAGGTCTGCAAACACCCAATATATCTTAAAGCACCCATCTTTACATCTCAGGCTTGCACTGAACATTTACATTTCTGCTTTTTCTCTTAGTTGGGGAACCAGCTGGGGTGAGGGCGGCTACATGCGGATGATTCGGAATGGCAGGAACACCTGTGGGATTGCCAGCTATGCCCTGTACCCAGTTGTGTAGAGTTGTGAGCTCAAGAACATATTAGTCGGGGCTCGTAAAATGAAAATGAGCTGATAATCTTGGGTCAGTCATGCTCAGTCTGACGTGTTTGTTTATACTCCTACACTAGTCTGTCACAGTGAACAGTTTCTCAGGGATGTAAAACACAAGTTTAAAATAAAACAAACATTTTAACCACAAAAATTAGGTTTTGTAACTTTGGACATGAGTAAAATCACCCGCATGATAATAGACGTGAACATCTGGATTTCCTTTAGTATTAATCAGTAGCTCCAAGGTTGTTTCACTGACGTGACAGGAACTCATCTTCTCATCTCTAGTAATGGGAACACATTACTTCTCACCATAGACTGAGCTGCTGCTGCATGACCAGAAGAGGGTAACTGCTGACATCTTCATTAAAATCTGGGCCACAGATTTCATTTGTTTGAGTGATGCTTGAATAATATTAAGCAGTTACATTAACAGAGATTGATTGAAAAAACATATTTGGAAAGTTGGGATTATTTGGCATTCCATCCCAGGGACCAGGAATTGATGGTGCATTCAATTTAGACTTTGAAATAGAAATTTCTGCATTCTAAGTCTGAAAAATCAACTGGAATTTCTCTTTAATTTGGAATTTTGATAAGTTTGGTGGAAGTTTTCTCACCAGTCCGAACCTGAGAATCCAACATGGCTGCCACACACAAAAACGTGGTGCTTGCTTTATATTCAGTCATGTTACAGTTGATTTCCAGCATAAACCATCAGTTCTGACCAGTGAGATAAGATAAGATAAGATAAGATAAGATAAGATAAGATAAGATAAGATAAGATAAGGGGAAAAATAAAGGGGATGGGAAATAATTGGCAGGAAGAAAACCATAAAACAGGACAAATGAAAAGTTGCTGTCACTGTTAGCTACTAACAGAACAAATTTATTTTTCCATTTTCCAGGAAATATGATCAATGAAAACAAACATTTTTAGGAAATTATAGGGAATGATTATAGATGATTATAGTGAATAATGATGAAAAATAAGTGCATTATCTCAAGTATCCTCTGTGGGTGTTATAGATAAACTTATGAACTGTTAAATTTAGTTTTTATAGCTTTTCCACAGAGCGGCTGTTCAGTACGTTACAGAATCTCACCTTCCTTCATCCAACATACATTGTGTTTTTTATTACCCAACTGCTAAATAAAATTTCAGCTACATTTTGTGACATTGAATTATTTTAATTTTAGTTTATATGAAATTCTCATGATTAAAACATTTTTATGTTTTTGTTACCCTGGTTCAGATGAGAAGTGGGAAAATGTAATAAAAAGTTGTTGTATAAGTTCTTAGTTTTATATTTGTCAAGTTTATTTAACATGAACAAAAACTAATTTTGCTCTTAATCTTGTTTCTTCTCTTTGCACGACTACATCGTTGTTACTATATGATCACTGATTTAAAGAAAACAGTGCCTACAGCCAGGGCCAGATTAACACTTCGTTGTACCCTGGGCAACCATATTCAAGGGCCCCATCATCACGACCCAAGGATCACCATAATATGGTCACTAGGGATGAGCGAGCACACCACTATCTGTATCTGTACTCGGAGTGGGCGTGGCATAACCCGGAAGTGAGTGTAGTTTAACCGGAAGTGGGTGTGGTTTACATCAATACGTTATTTTAAGTCTGATCAGAAGTTGCTATGTGTATTGTTTATTTGAAAACTATTTACAGAGCAGCCTCAGAGCTGAGATTAAATGTTTTTGATCACAATAGTAAAGGAACTATTACAGAACAAGTTTTTCAGTAAAATTAGAACATTAATATTTAAGTTCATGAATTAAGAGAGAGAGAGAAGAAAAGATCTTTTCTATAGCGCCTCTCAAGATAAAAATCACGGGGCGCTTCACAAAAACAAAACATGTAAAATAGAAAAAAGAATTTAGAAAATTATTAAAATATATTTAAAATGATCAAAAAATACATAATTGTGATTAAAAAAAGGTAAAGAAAGAGAGAGTGGAATAGGAAAGAGGGAGTGGATCCTGAGGAAGAGGAGAGAGAGGAAAAAAACCCGACCGGAGCGGAGGCAGTGAATGACTGACGCAGTACGAGCCGTTCTCAGCTCTGTCTTGTCAAATGCACCACGTACGTTACGAAAAAAGTAACTTTAAATAACTTTAAAGTAACTTTAAAAAGAAGCAAACTGAAGAAAACATAGGGAGTTCTGAAGAAACGTGAACAGTGAAGCAAGCACAGAGAGATCCGTTACTGTCTGTGTGCATGGATGGATCGGACGGGGACTGAGCCGTCAGCTCCCGGCTGCAGAGTTTTTTGTGTAGGGAGGGGCGGGCGCTCTATTTGACTGGCCAATCACAGAGCGTGAAGACAGTCCAATCCAATGAGGATTTTCCTTCAGCACGATTACAGCTATTTACGAGTTTTACTCGTTTCATGCTCGTACTCGTCAAAAATGCTTTATCCGTACCG
The DNA here is from genome assembly GCF_043380555.1 of Nothobranchius furzeri. NCBI lineage: Eukaryota > Metazoa > Chordata > Actinopteri > Cyprinodontiformes > Nothobranchiidae > Nothobranchius > Nothobranchius furzeri. Next base: position 41,139,485 of record NC_091748.1, on the reverse strand, counting down.
GATACTCGTCTGAAACGAGTATCCGGCTCATCCCTAATGGTCACATACAGATTATATTACTGTAATATGAAGTAAATATACTCAATACTTGAATGCCTGACATCACGTAACCCCCTCAGGGTAACGTTTTACCCACCTTGTGTGGACTGACCAATGAGGAGAGGGTCTTAACTTGAGGCCCTCTCTTCATTGGTCAGTCTGCATGAGACTGACTCTCAACTGCTCTCAAATGATGTTCAGTCATAGGCAGCGAAGCATCTCTGTGCAGCGCAAAAGCTCGGGTGGACAGTTTGTTTAATACAGGGTGACCATATTTCCATTTCCAAAAAAGAGGACAGGGGATCTGTGCCTATGACGTCACACTATGGCAACGCCACACAAACCATGTTGGGACCCATTTTTTTTTGAAAGAACTAAATTAATATCACATTCTGCCAATAAAAGGGCTCTAAAACAATTCATATGTAAATATTTAGCATATTTATTGCAAAATCTAATTTTTCTGCTTTAATGCTGCAACAAGGTTTTATTAATAAGAAATTATTATAACTTTTGTTTTACTACAGCATCGGTACGCTTCCTGTGCACAGATTATTAAGGATGCTTGTTTCATCTGTGAGCAGGGTCCGAAATTAAATTTTTTACTCACCGGCCAAGTTGGCTGGTAGATGATGAGAATCTACCGGCCAAGCATATCTTTTACCAGCCAAAATTCTAAATGATTTAGATCTACCCAAAGCATGTTATTCTATATTATGTTGATTCCAAACAGAGTGACAAAATAATTAAAACATCAATTAATAAGAAAAACAACTCTTTTGTCATTTTTACTATTTATTTATTTATTTATTTATTTTTAGAGATGTTTCTATGAACTCTTTCATTGAAATCTAGTCAGACTCCTTGTTTTCTCTGTCCATGAAGTCTGGCCTCCAGCTTCTGACACCGTCGTTGTGCCAAAGCATTACAGCCTCATTTGGGTCCTAGTCCTTGATCTCTGGAGAACACAGCTGCACCATGAGAATATCTGAAAGTGTGTCAGGGCTAGGGTTGTCACGGTAACCGGTGTAGCGGTAAACCCCGGTAAAAAAGTTGACAATAATAATAACCGTCTTGTTTTTTAAAAAAATTATCTCGGTGGTTTACCGTGGCCATGGTGTAGGCGCGGTGACCCTTACCAGCCACCGTATCATCTGCTGAAGTAGCCGGCGGCACATGTGCACTTTGTTGTTTACGACCAAAACTTTCTTTAAGCTAAAGCTGAAATAATGGCAGGAGGAGACGGCAGCACTCGGGACATTTATTATCCCTCAAAGAAGACAAAGTCGGAAGTATGGGCATTTTTTGGATACTTGAAGAATGCCGAGGGACAGTTGTCTGTGAAAGGCAGCAACGCTACGTGGCCATCATAATGTAGCCATTGTCTCACGACTCCGCCGTCTCCAGTTCGCCACTTTTCACAAAATCTTCTGGTTGCCACTGGTCCTGGTGGTTTTTCTTCCAGTTCGACGAGTTTTCTTATGGAAGGCTGGCTGACTCCAGTTAAAAACCACCACATTTCACCGCTAGTTTTAACACGAAGCTAACTGCTAACTTGATAAACTGATTGAATGGGATAGGTGGAAATGACGTTGGATGCGGCGTTCACATTTCGCGTACGTTTGTGTACGTTGCATGCAGGCGGGAGGAGTATCAGAAATCCATGGAAGATGACTGATAAACATAACTACCGTATATCCTCTAATACAGGCCCGGGCCTCTATTTGACTCAAGTTCATCAAGCTCCAGGCCTTTATTGGAAGGAGGGCCAGTATTAGAGACAGTCCTCTATTTCCATTTGAGCAAAATGAACTAATGGTTCGCTGGAGTTTTTGACAATTAAAATTGCGCCCACATTTTCAAAGTTAAACACATTTCTTTTAACAACGGTAGTTTCTGCTTCAGCCATCTCCCCCCTCCCCCTGCTTCAGCCCTCTCCCCCCTCCCCCTGCACTGCGGCCGCTAACTCACTGATGCGCCTGCAGCCTCTCGGAGTTCCTGCTGCTCTAAACATTAAAATAATTATTTCATTTTCTGTTCCTCACTTCTGATTACCTTCAATGGTGTCTGTTTGTTGCAACCAGCAGGTACAAAAACTAACTTGTTTTTATTTGACTATTTTTCTGTCCTGTCTGTTTATTATCTTCCTGCATCTCCTCTCAATCCTAAAGAAAAACTGCTACCTGGGTTCATATATATTCACCTCATGAGTTACCTTTGAACTGCAGTTCTAAAACATCTACCGACCGCTAAAACAGCGGAGTGCTCGCTGTTTGGCGGCCGTATCAGTGATCAGTGCGTCGGAGGACAAGGTGATGCGCGCAGCGCCCCGCTCCACAGCAGCGAAACGCATCAGGCGCAAATAAAAGACAGAAAACATTAAAGGAAATGAACTGACATGAACGATCGCGTGTTAAATTAGTTTTTGAGGTGGCGACACCTGATTGTTACTGTGGCCGTGCTCAGGAGGCAGATCTACCGACCGCGAAAACAGCGGAGCGCTCCCTGCTCGCCGGCCGCATCAGTGATCTGTGCGTCGGAGGACAAGGTGATGCGCCCCGCTCCACAGCAGCGATACACATCAGGCGCAAATAAAAGACAGAAAGCATTAAAGGAAATGAACCGACATGAACGATCGCGTGTCAGTACCTACGGTCTGGCACAGCGCGTTCCCCCCCCCCCCCCCCCCCCCCCCCGAGCGCAGGAGCTTGTCACCTGCTGACAGCAGGCTGCTGTCTTTTCCGAGGGCTGCATCTTGCCGGTCATTATCACGTGACAGCGACTAGTCGATGACAGGCATAAAAAGTCAAGTTGACTAGTTCATACACCCCCTACTGCTGCTCTCCAGAGTGTTCTGCAGCATAATCAGCATGTTCTCTTTGAACTTGATAGTGTAATGACCTGGCTGGGGTTGTAAGCCAGGTGCATTCTGGGTATTGTGTTATATGTGTTTCCTATCGTTCTGCTAGTTCCTATGTGCTGATTTGCGTGTTGTGTGAGTGTTATGTAAGCCACAGGGAAGGTGATGTGTGTTCTGTGGAGGGGTTGAATTAGCATGGTTAACTGACACCGTGACTCTGTGTGGTAGGAGCGTGATAGAGGATCGTGTCTGAAGCGTTACAAAGCGTTGAAGAAAAAGCCTAAAAAAGGTCTGTGTGAACCTCTACTGCCTCCTGCTGGTTGATTTGGGGACTATGACCCTGCCACTGAGACGCTCATACTTGCTTGTCACCACATTCCACCCGGCCACAATAAGAGACCGGCCATTATTTACCTCAGCTGACTCTGACACCGGCCACAATTGGAGGCCTGTATTAGAGGATTTATGGTAATCTGGTGAAAACATTTACTCGCCAGGTGGCAGGTAGAGCTCAAAAATTTACTCACCAAATGGAGCAATTTGCTCGCATTTGGAGAATGGCGAGTGTTAATTTCGGACCCTGGCTGTGAGATTAGACGATAGGATCAATGAAAAAATAAGTTGTCACACACTTCATGGAAACTTTCAGAGAATCCACAAATAGTGGCTTTCAGAAGGTTTTGTTACTTTTTGCAAGTTTAGAAAAGCAGCAGATGAGACAGCATGTCTGATATTTTAGTTCTTCATCTGATAATATTAGAACATGTCTGTTGGGTATTTTATAATTGTATCTTTTTGAGGCCTAAAAGATGCCCAATTTGTGTTATTAACACTTCATGAATCTCTGTGTTTGCCAACTGTGGCTGTTCATGAAAGGTTGAGCAAGGATGTTGATTGTGGGTTTCCAACTGAAAACTGTACCTCTGTAACCTGAGAAGGCCCCGCCTTCTCCTCCATCCTTTGCTGAATAAAGCCCCTGGGAAACTGAGGAGACTTGGGAGTGACGTGGGGAAGTCTCGGAGGAGGCTTCCTCTGCGTTGACTCTCCATTGGTTTGGGTTCTCAGGGTAAAATGTCTTCCTCGTTGTCATGAGTGTTTATTTCAGGTTCCAGGGTTATGGAGATTAGATATTACTTAACATTTAATTACCTAACATTTTGGTGGAGAATGCGGGCATGCAGAGCTGGTAAGCTGAAGGCTTTCCCCAGGAACAGAGGGGGGCTGGTTAGCTCCATGGAGGGGTTTCTGCGCCCAGCTCTCGCATGACGATTCATGGACATTACGAATAATCTACTCTCTCTCTGTGTGTGTCGTCCTTTAAGGTAATATGGGATAAATGAAAAATTACCTATCATTTGGTGGCCCGTACGGGGAGCGCAGAGCCTAGCGGTGGAAGATTGTCTCCAGGGAGCCGTGTGGCGCCACTTCTTCATCAAAAGTCCGGGGGGGCTGCAAATTGTCCCATCGGCCGGCTAAATAGCTCTGCAGACGGACTTTCATCAACAGGCTCTCGCGCTCGGAACTCAGGACGAATTTACCATGCAGAGGAGTGTAAGTACTTCATTAATTTGCACCGTTTTCCTTTAACTGCTGGCAGTGTGATTTAAGTTGAGTGTGGTGACTGACATTCACGCACGAAAAGACGTTTTCGTGTCCAGCTAGGGGTTGCACATGTGAACCAAAGGGGTTGCACTGAATACGTGAACCGTGGCTGTAGTCCTGGCCTTGAGTTTAGGAGGTTTTAATAAGTCTTGTGTCTGCGCGCACAGGGCGTCCCGCAGAGCTGTGGGTAGTAATTACAGGTGAATGTTCAGATGCACCTAAAACTGTTGAAAAATACACGCAGCACAGAGTCCATGTGCTGGTGTCGAGTGGAGAGGCTTGTTGCTAAAATCACACTGCCGCAGGGAATTGTTTAACTATTTTATGGTGCATACACTAAAATTAATCACCGTTATTTGGCTTAAAGATCTCAAGTCGGTCTAAATTCCTGGTCTGTGTTATGTGTGATTTTTGTGTTTCTGGCGTCATGGGGCTGCGTTTCATTTTTGTGGATGGGCTTGCTGGTTTCCGTGTTTACGTGTTGAGTATTGTTTAAGTTGTCGCTGGTGACTGGCATGTTTTCTGTATTTGCGTTGTATGGTTTTAAATTTGTGACAGAGTTTTGCTCCATCTGTGTGTGAGTAAAAGTTTTCGGTTGGGTGTGTCGAAGCTCTGAATGTGTGTGGGTGAAAGCCTGCAGGTTCGTTTCAGTTTGTGTGTATGAGAGAAGCTTTGGGCCGAGGTTCTGAAGCCTGAATGTGTGTCTCGGCCGAGATCGCTGAGTGGGTGGAAAGTCCCAATGCATGATAATGTGTGTGACTGAGCCTAGTCTGTTGTGTGTGAAACCTGCAGATTTTAGGTTCTGTGTCGGTCCTGGTCTGTTCCGTTCTTTTCTGTCTGTCTGTCTGTCTGTCTGCCTGTGTGTGTGTGTGTGTGTGTGTGTGTGTGTGTGTGTGTGTGTGTGTGTGTCTGTGTGTGGGTCATTTTGCCTTGGCCCCCAAAATGTCTTGAAACGGCCCTGGCTGTGTGACTGAGTTTTGAAGGTGATCTGAATTGTATCAGACGTATAAATATTACATGTGTATAAATTATTGCTTTATACAGGTAAAAACGTGTAGTGGAGATAAATCTACCTACATTTTACTTTTCAACACTTTGTTTTGTTTTCTTGTTTTTATTTAACTATTTTCCTGTCCTGTCTGTCTCTCATCTTCCTGCATCTCCTCTTAAATAGAGAACATGTGCGGACATGAACGATCGTGTGCTAATTATAGTTTTTTGGCTGCGCCACTTTGAGAATGGACCGTGTGCTGGAAGCAGCTGCCTGGATCGCTGCGTAACAACGCGCTGTGCCGCTCTCTGTGCTCTCTGCTCAAAAGAGTCCATGAATGATGTAATATAGGTAGAAAACTTTGTTCCGGTGTCGGTACAAGATCTGCTCGGGTTTTAGATCAGCTCGGGGTCCTTCGACTGCCGATGACGTCAAAGTACGGCAAACCCACTCGGACAAAATACACCACACATCTGTACTGTTGGAAAGAATTTAGCAGTTTCGTTATTAAAATAATGTTTCTTGAGACGTAAGTTTGTGTTTATAATGGTATTTGTAAAATAAAACACTATATTTTATTCATAATGTTGAACTCCTCTTTGAGCACATCCCTTGAAGGATCATAGGTATTAGCAACACCTGTGAAATTGTATTTGCAGGAAAGAAGTGTGTCCCGTTTATTGAAGTATTTTGTGTTTAGAGTTTTTGACGTCTTGTCCATGCGTAGTTCAGGTACGCTCATAGCTGCTAGCCAAAACTCTGGAGTTAAAAGTTTTCTGGCTTTACTAAAATACCTGTCTGTACTTATTTGATTGATGGTAGTTTTACTTTCTATTAGACTCCAAATGTAATCATTTGGCACGTTTCTAATTCATAATTTGTAATAATGTAATCGGTGATATTAGCATTAGCATTCCTATGGGTTTCTCCATGTATATTAGCATTGCGCTAACCACTCGCTGCCAAATTGCAGCCTTTGCGATTAGAAAATCTCCTTTTGTCACATCTCAATTTAATTGCACATGCAGTTAATCGTTCAGCCCTAATATACATGCAGCTCTATGCTAAAAGTGTATTTTCAAAGAGGTAATGATGGATTTCTTTGTAAAAGTTGTTCATCTTTCCAACAGAAAGATTTGCCTGGACCAACGTAACGTGATAACAACGTAACGTGATAACAACGTAACGTGATTACGTAATTCCGTAAGGTTCATGTTCAGCCAATCAACTACTTTGACATCATCGGCAGTCGATGGACCCCGAGCCGATTTTGCACCCGAACAGATCTTGTACCGACACCAGCTTCCCTGGATGTGTAGGATATGCAGCTCCCCCATAATTCGATCCCTGCTCCTGGATGAAAAGCCGGACATTTTCATCAATACAAGAACCCCCAGTCCGGACGCCCCGGACAGAGAGTAAAAAGTGGACATGTCCGGGGAAAACAGGAGGTACGGTCACCATAGTCCTCATAATGCGGGAAATTACAGATACAGTATTTTGCTCGTGCCCTTGCTGCTGTTGGGGTTATTAGGAGCGAACAATTCGTAAGCTTTAACTTACTTTTGGATTCTTCAATAAATTCTGTAAATATGGGAATATTTACCGATGTATTAATTAATTAAGATACTCTTACGTATCTTATGGGGCACCACCCCATTCTACCGGGGAAAAATTGAATCCAAAACTCTTATCAGTCTTTCTTGAAGTTCGTAGAATCCTTGGAGCAGAGACTTCTCTTCGACACAACAAAGCTACTGGAGACGAAAATCTGAATTTTATAACGTTTAATTAACAATTTGTCAAATGAATAAACAGTGGCATAAATGAATAATAACCATGTGATATAATAAAAGGATGTATATTCAAAATAATGTTCAAGGTGTTTGTGTGTATGTATGTGTGTGTGTGTTTCTAAAATGGAGTCTGTATACAAGATGGCTGACCCCTTTGTCTGGCTAAAGTGTGGGTGGCAACTTGCACTTTAACTTCCAAGGCACTTAGAATCATAAGTAACTTAACCTTAAATTCACTCAAAACATTTCAAAGGATCATGAAACAACACAAAAGATTAATCACAAATAATATCTTTTAGTTTAACCACGTGGCCAAGCAGAAAACATTTAAAGATACCAAACAATGATCAATAAGCAGTTTATTCTTTCAAAATGACCCGACGGACGTATTGGGAGCAAAAGAGGAAAACACAAAGCTACTTTTTAAGCAATAGCGCGGTTTTATTGCTTATTCTGGACTATAGAGGAAACGGAAGAAGGAAAGAGAGAGAAGGAGATGAGTTTCTGATCACCAGAACAGTGAAGCGTCCCTCCTCACTGTTTGATGGTTCTCCGTGTTTCTCCGCAGTTTGGCGTCGTCCGTCGGTTTGATGCTTTCTCCGTTGTTTCTCCCCACGAGTGTTTCTCCACGGGCTGGACACAAAGAGAACGAAGTTTCTTTTGTGCTGAGTTTGACAACTTACAGCGTCTCTGAGAGCTGGATGGAGCTCCGCTCGTTCCCAGTCAGGTCCTGATGGAGTTGGAGTGGCTTTGTAGCGGCTGCGTGGCTCAACTTGGGCACTTAGAGCTTCCGCGTGCTCAAGGGAGTCGGAGCGTTCGACAAGCGTGTCCTTACCGCCAGGTATCCTGGGCAAAAGAACGGAGTTTTCTTTGTTCCGTTAATGATTTATAGTCTTTGAAGTTGCGGGAAAGCTGTCCAATGAGCTCCCGCCTCCCGCAGAACGTGTTTCTGGTATTAGGCGGTGACATCATCACAATGCTTCCGTGTGCAAAGCATCATGGGAAATGAAGTTTCTTGGCGCTGATGTGATTATTTGCTTTTCAGAGCAATTTAAGCACAGTCATTTTGGAGAAAATCACTGCATAGTAATTTCCTCATGAGGTCAGACCCTTAACACTGCCTTGGGCCCTTTAGAGTTCGTGGGCCCTGGGCAATTGCCCAGTTGCCCATTTGGTTAATCCGGCCTTGCCTACAGCTCTAACCACTGTGTGTGGGCTTGCGTCGGCATTTATTCAGCGCTGATTGCGGGCAGCTCCATTGCCGCCGCACGCCGTTTTTTTTGCTGACAAATATTGGCGACTGTCAAGCCTTTGAGTCGCCGAGCAGCTGAATAGGGGATTAATGTTGACGCGCCCGCTGTTCCACTCGTAAGTCAATGTTCCAGGTTAAAAAAACTCCTTTATTTGTTATCAAAGCCTTAAAATCCGTTGAAAACAGTGATAAATAAAAGAAACATTCTAAGCTTGAGCGGTCAGCAAAAAGGTCAACTTCCCCATCACCCACTCACTCTCCCATTCCCTCGCCTGAACAGGTGATAGCAATCACTATTACTATTACCGACACCACGTGACCCAAGGCAACGCCTATCCACAACACTCCTCTTTTTTTCTTATTTTTTTTCCTGAATCGGGCACCTGGTGGTTTTAGCCTTTTTATGTTCATCTCTTCTGTTTGGCTCTTGACTCAATAAGTTTCCTTTAGTCGGGACTAAACAATTTGACCTTGATGGGTGGTGGTGGTGGTGGTGGTGGTTGGGGGGGGGGGGAACCACAAAATCGTTTTGTTTTTCCTTTTTTTATTCGGCCATTTCACACAATTCAGAAAAACCTGAAGGGACGAAATTTTGATTTTAGAAGTGGGGGTGACACAGCAGGCTTGTGCGGATTTGGGGTGGAGGGTGTTATGTAAAGACCCCTTGACACGTCACGTGCCCATCTCAATAATTTTTCCATCATATATATATATATATATATATATATATATATATATATATATATATATATATATAAAAGTTAAAAAATGTACAACTCTATCATTATTTTTATTTATTATTATTGAAGTGCGGTTTTGGCTGTTGACAATGGATAGGCCATTGTATTTATTGTTTTGGGTCTTTTTTTTATTGTTTTTGGTGCAACATTTTCTAACAGGGAGTGAGATTCCTTTATTTAATTTTTGTTTGTTATTTTTATTCATTTAGAAGTTCTGGTTCTGGACATTTCAATGTTAAATTAAAGTTTATTTGTTGCATTTTAAAGGGTGTACTTGCATTATTATGATATATTAACATTACATTAGTGGTTATTTTGGTCTAGATAATGTCGACAATGATATCGTTTATCATCAACAATTTGTTGGACAATATATCATCCACCAAAATTAGTTATTCTCCCAGGCCTAGTCAAAAGTATAAAAATTATTTATACACAAACGGCCCCTCCTGAGATCTGGCCGTTTGTTCATGTGCTGTGGGAGAGGACTAGCCAGAATGCAGCTCTAATGTTTGTTTTGTGTTTCAGTTTACGGAGCTCGTCAGAATGAATGAAGAATCTGTTAATCTACAAAAACTAATGGTGTCATGGTAATGTCCTCCAGCAACTGTGCTTGTGCACGAGTACCCCGATGAAAATAATAATATTCAAGGGGTCTATATAGTGTTATATAACACTACAGCCTTGTAGCTTTTACATACTGCCTTAACAAAAATTTAATAGAACTATTTAACACTGTTTTCAAGTTCAGTTCACTTTGTTTCTGGTAGTTTTTCAAGTTTCTTATTGTTACTCTTATTATCTCTGTTCCCTTCATGGTTTGACTGGTAATAAAACATGTAGCGTAAATTTGAATTACCCAGCTTTGTGTTGTACCTTGGTAGTTAACATCACCACAACTCATTATCACAAACTTCACACTTTTATTTATAGAATGTCTGGTCAATAAAGCTCGTTTACATAGAATTCTCTCTTTTGTGTAAAAATGAGTGGAAATCCTGAAATATTTTGACTATACTCAAGAGAAAACTCAATAAGTCAAAGGTTATATAAATGGATGGATTAGCAGGTAAATGTAAAAATGAAATGAAACAATTTCAAATGTTTGGATCACCAGCAACAAACTGACTCACTGATTTCTGTTTTTAGCAGTTATGGAAGGAGATCAAACTTTCGATAAAAAAAACACTAAGTGAACAGCAACAGAAGGTTAACTATTAACATTCCTACATTACCATCTTATACAAAGCTTCCAAACAAATGTTGTCTTTGATCATTTGCAGAGGTCAATTCCTGGCAGAGTTTTTTTCCTGTCCAAGGCATCAACTCTTTCTTTGTGTACGTGGCAAACTGCCACATATTTCAGGCGTTTCTGGTTCATGTTACTGCGAAGCCAGGTCTTCAACCTCCTCAGTGCACTAAAGCTTCTCTCAGCGTCAGCAGATGATGTTGGAACAACCAATAACAGCCTCACAAGGATCTCCACCTGATCAAAAAGACCTCTGACTTCAGGCAGCATGCCTCTCAGGATGTCTGCAGCTTCTGTGCTTGATATGTATGTGTTTGTCACCCCGCAGCAGCCCGTCCACGGCTGCAGGTTCCGGATACAAGGGGGAAAGCAAGCAACTCGTGGTCCAAAGAACAGGCAGGGGAACCACTTAACACTAAACCAGTCATTTATCTGGAGGAGCAAAACACAGCTAAAAGTTCAAGTCCTTTAGAGGCTGAAGAAGTAAAAACATAAAAGCAGTCCTAAAACCAGTCTAAAACATCCTGTGCAGCACCAGGGGCGGGACGGTGTCCAATACAAGGAGCCTCCTCTTGGCTCCAGCTGACCCGTGTTGACCCACGTAGCTGGGACCCAGTCTGCCCCACCTTGCCCTTTGGCTGACAGGCACAAAGTCGACCTCCTGCAGCAACCTGTCTGTGCTGCCGCCATGGCTCCAGAGTCCTCCTCTCGCCCGCTGGCTGCTGCGCCCACCGCCAGTCTCTCTGCAGCCCCCTGGCACAGCTCCGCTCCTTGGACACGCCGCGCCCTCCTCGGCCCAAGGCCCTAACAAGATGCAGAGGCACCAGCACCAACACTACACCACTCACATGGGGAAGGAGAGGGCAACTCACAATCCTCCACACTTGGTCGCTTGTCCACATCCCGGGACGGTGCTCCAGGTGCCGTTCTGCATTCCAGGGTGGTCAGGCGTTCGTGTCCTTGCCAGAGACGTCACCGTCCAGGGGCGTCTCTCACTCTCAGAGCTCATGCATGTCTCAGGTGTCTGCTGCTCTCTTGGACTCTCTCCTCAGTTCCTTTTATACCTCCATTGCACCTGTGGCCATTCCACACCTGTTCCCACTTGTTCTAATTAGTGTCTCTGGGAGGTACCACAAAGGGAAAAAAACATTCAAAACACAAAATAAGCATGTCAACAGCAAAACACAAATCATGCAACTTAAACTAAATCCAAACTTTTCCACTTTGTGACATGTTCTTTGACTTGAACATGGCTAACTGTACATCCAACATCCTCCTGTTGATCTCTGGATACTGGTCCAGAATGGCATCACCTTTTCCAGTTATAAGTACACGCTCCAACTTCTGAAGAACTTCAAGGCTTGCTTGATGAAACCGCTCTCTGAATTGCACATCTGCTGTGTCAAGTATCTTGAAGAACTCCTTTCTGAAGTAATCAACAGAGGCTGCTGGGCAATGCGCTGCAGCTTCACCAGCAAGGCGTTTTGGTGGCCTGCGAATACGAGGCATTTCAATGGGGTTGATGTTTAGTGAGGTGACCAGCTGTCTTGTACTCTCAAAGATCTGTTGGAATCTTCCTTCTGTTCGTTTCTCTTGTAGAGCTGTCTTGACATAATGTACTGCAGCCTGCATCCCTGCAACTGTGATTGTTTGCTTCTGTAAGGATTTATTGAGGCATTCCATTTCCTCAAGAACTTCCAAAGCAAGATGGGGTTCAAGCACTGTGTTCCCTTTCTGGAATCTGTCAAGGAGATCATTTGCCTTTGTAGCTGTTTCAGAGCCACAAGTTGAAGCCATCTCTTCCAAACTGAGTAACACTGCTTCATACTGTTTGAGGACTGAATGGACTGCTGTAACTCGCACAGTCCAGCGTGTAGGACACAGTGGCTTCAGTGTGGTAAAAGATCCATGTTCAGATGTTGCAATGTTGCAGAAAATGGTCTTGAACTTTCCTGAAAGTCCAAACAGATGTCCTAATTCATGGACCCACTGCAGTGCATCACGGACAACAGGAGAGGCTGCACAGGTTGCCTGTGTTATTAAATTAACACAGTGAGGACCACAGTGTACAAACAGTGCCAGTGGCTGTGCTTGTGTAAGATAGACCTGTGCACCAGCATATTTTCCAGACATATTTGCTGCTCCATCAGACGTCTGTTCCCGGAGTCCATCAAGAGACAAATTGAGACGAAGCAGCACATCTTTGGCCACATTTGCAATTAGTTTTGTCCTGTTGTGACCGACACTTCATATAAACCAAGAAATTCTTCATGAGGAATAAGGTCGTGGTCAACATAGCGAAGACAGATTGATTCCTTTTCGGTCCCAGTGATGTCCTGTGTTCCATCAATAATTAAAGTCCCATCAGTTGTCACACACACTAATGTGTGTGCGACATTTGTTCTCCGCATTTGACCCATCCCCTGGGGGAGCAGTGAGCTGCAGACAAGTCGCGCTCGGGAACCATTTGGTGGTTTAACCCACCCAATCCAACCCCTTAATGCTGAGAGTCAAGCAGGGAGGCATTGGGTCCCATTTTTTCAAAGTCTTTGGTATGACCCGACCAGGAATCGAACCCTGATCTCCCAGTCTCAGGGCGGACACTCTACCACTAGGTCACTGAGCTGGTAGATGATGGCATTGCAATGACGGAGTATTGCAAATATAACTCTGAGGATGGCATTTGCCATTATGCTCAACATGTCATTTTGGATTTTGGTGCTTGTGTAATCATGAGCACGTGAATGGAGCCACTCGAACAACATGGAATCATCATCTGATTTCAACTTGAGTAACTGAAAGAAATTTCCTTTCTCTGAATCATTGCCTCTAAGAGCCAAGCCTTGTCTGCCTAGGAACTGCACACAGCTCATGATCTTCATCAAGCATGACCTTGCCTTTTGCTGAGATGCTTCCGATGCACTAGAAAGCTGACAATTAATTGGATTTGCTTGTTGACAATATGTAATGACTGCGAGCTTGTGATACTTGCTTTTTGTATGATCTTTAAATTTATCCACAGCCTTCTTCCAATTTCTGAACCCAGCAGAGACAAATGCTGAATCAGTGTTTTTTGCCATTGAAGACTTCTCAAGTTGAAAAGCTTTTACACAGTAAAAGCACAAGACTCCATTCACACTGTGACTGTAGTGAATCCAAGGGAATTCTTTAAACCATTTCTCTTGGAATTGCAAGGTTCTATTTCGTCTAGTCTTAGCCCTTAAGCTAGCTGCTATTGGAAGGATGATCTCCGCATCAGCCAATCATGAAGAGCTAAAATGTACGCCCACCAATAGTGGGCCCCCTCGTGGTATATAACCGCAGTGACCCCACTGCTCACCTCCTTTTTCTCTTCATGCCAAGCTTGAGAGCTTTCTTAAAGAGCAAATATTATCCTAAAGAGCAAAATTATCTGAAGACGACTTACCAGCCATGTCCAGCGACGCCAGACCCTGCCCGACCTGCCAGACGGGCTCCATTTCCAGCGGCGAACTGCACGCTAAGTGTGAGGTCTGTCTCGGGGCTCACCACGCTGGCCTGGCCTTGACCCCGCAGGCCTCGTGCCCGTTCTGTGCCGCTCTGCCCGTGGCAGAGAAGATTCGCCGGGTCGAGTACTTCACTCCCGCCGACGACGAAGAATTTCCGGTGGCTGACTCATACCCGCTGAACAAGTCTTTGGATTTCTTCAACGCCAGTCTGGAGCCGGCTGGCTTCAACCGGCTGGATGACGTCACCGACAGCGAGAACTACGATGAGGCGGAATCCCTCCTAGACATAACGGAGGTCGACGAGCTTCGCTCAGCGGGTCCTTCTGCCCCAGTGGCTTCTCGCTCCTCCCTGCCAGCAGTAAGAGCACTGCTCCAGGAGCTGCTCGTCATCATTTCTGCGGCAGCAGCCCGCAAGGGGCTAGCTGTGCCAGAACCGGCTCCGCCTGAAGCGGATGATTTGGCGGGAATTTTCGGGGCGACTCAGACACGCTGTCCAGACCCTATCTGGCCGCGCTTCCCTGCTGCTATGAGCTGCTGGTCTGCCGCCTTCTCCGAGCCTGCCAAGCTCAAGGCGCCAGTCTCCACGTATGCGCCCATCACCAAGGTCGAGGGGTTTTCCGACCAAGGCTGGCCGTCCGTTCCTCCGCTAGAGCCGGATTTGGCCTCGCTGTTCGGCGCCAAGAACCACCTCGCTGGCCCGCGAGCTGTTCCCACTTCAAAACATGACCAGCTGCTGACGCGGTTTACCGACCGCGCACATCAGTGTGCCTTTCGGACCGGCGCTGTAGGGAATAACATCGCCCTTCTTGCCTTCGGCGTCTCAAAGATGATGGAGGACCTGGAAGCTCCCGAGGAGTCGAAAGCCGTCATTATTAAGACTGCTGATGCTATCCTCAATCTGTGTGCTGCTGTGCTCACCGGTTCTGATCGCATCGCTGCCTGGCAGACCCTCATCCAGCGAGCGATCTGGCTGAAGGCCCTGCCCTCCATTCCGGAACATCTGCAAAGGGAGATGCTAGACGGCCCCATCACCACCGATGTTCTGTTTGGTCCCCATCTTAGGGGCGTCATTGAGCGGGCTCAGAAGACGGCCGAACTATCGGCTACGGTGCGAGACCTGGTTCACCCTCGGTCAGCCTCGCACTCCGGCCGTTCAGCCAGAGGATGGGACGAATGGCGCGGAAGCTTCAGACGTCCAGCTGCACCGCCCGCTCCACGGAGCCGGCCTCCCGCTTCGGCTCCACATCAGCGGGACCAGCGAGATGGCGGACAACGGTTCCGGCGGGGCCAGCAGACGCAGTCTTGGCAGTCCCAAGTGCAGGAGCCTCGCCGAAAGCAGCCACGGAAGTGACTCTTTGGGGGGAATGTGTGTGTTACTGATTGTTATGATGTTGTTGTTGGTTTTGAAATAAAACCCAAAAAACGTCACTCAAAGAGCACAATCCTACAGTCCTCCGCAGTATCCTCTGCCGAGTTCTCACACATGTTCCCCACACCAAGCACTGCTGCACGCACACATGTTCCTGAAGGTACAGGCAGTCATAATACACGGCCAGCCGTAAGGGTGCGCTCTATTTGCGCTCCGGCCCCAGCATCCGGCCAGGCCCAACTCTTCCCGCTCTCCCCACACCGTTGGGTGGGGCGGGATGTCAGGTCGCTGTCTCGACCACGCGCGGCGGCACAGTGCGCGGCTCCATCCGCTGGCACTCTGTCGCCTCCGTGCACGGGCCCGGCTCCCACTCGTCCTTCACTCTCGGACTCCATGCTCCGCGGTGTGGACCAGCCTGTTCCAGCTGTTTCGCACTCGCCCTTTTCGAGCGCAGCCCTCCATGGGTCGCCCCCAGTTCTCTGGTACGGGCGACGGCGGTAAGGGCGCATGCACAACCCTCGGACGTTGTTCACGTGACCGCGCACACGCGTCCACTGTCGGAACGCGTGCACAAGTGGCGCCGCCTTTGTATCATGAGCAAATGGATTTCGGACACCATTCATTGTGGTCACACATCATTTTCAGGCCACTCCACCTCCCTTCAACGGGATCGTGGAGACGACGTTCACATCGCAAGTACAGTCTCAGGCCCTAGAGCTGGAGCTGCGGGAACTTCTGTCCAAGGACGCTATTTCTCGAGTCCCTCGCGGACAAGAACTCTCGGGTTCTACTCCCGTTACTTCGTAGTACCGAAGAAGTCGGGAGGAATGAGGCCGATTCTCGACCTGTCCCTGTTCAACTGCTCCATAGCAGTAATGCATTTCCGCATGTTAACGATGAGACAAGTCCTGGAATATGTGCGCCCCGGGGATTGGTTCACGTCAATTGACCTGAAAGACGCATACTTCCACATACCAGTAGTTCCAAACCACCGGAAGTTTCTGCGTTTTTCGTTCAAGGGAGTTCAATATCAGTTCAATCGCCTCCCTTTTGGCTACTCGCTAGCCCCGCGCACCTTCTCCAAATGTCTGGAGACCGCGCTGCAGCCACTGCGCACGGAGGGAATGAGGGTCTTATTTTACCTGGACGATCTTCTCCTGTGCGCTCGGTCCAAGGACGAGGCGTCACAGCAAACCAGGAGGTTGACAGAGCATCTGTCAACCCTAGGGTTTTCTATAAACTGGGAGAAGAGCTCCATCCTTCCGTCCCAGTCGATTGTGTATCTCGGGGTGGAGCTGAACGCCTCCCTAATGAGAGCACGTTTGTCGCCTGCAAGAGCGGCAGATCTCTCCACGGTGATCTCCCGTGTACAACCCCGCAAGATCTTGAGAGCCCTGTTAGTCATGAAACTCCTGGGCATGATGTCCGCAGCCCATTCGGTGGTACCGCTAGGTTTGCTGCGCACGAGGCGCTTGCAACGCTGGTTCATCTGCCTCCGGGTACACCCGATACGTCAGAAGAGACGTATGTTGAGGATTCCCCCTTCAGTGGACGGGGACCTCGCTCACTGGGGGAACCCCTGCATCCTCTCAGGCGGGGTTCCCATCGGACGTCCTGCGTCACACGTATCTGTGTTTACGGATGCGTCACTGTCGGGGTGGGGGGGGCACGTGCTTGTCCCATACAGTGGCAGATCGCTGGCCCTCCCACACGCACGAGCACATAAATGTGTTGAAGCTTATGACAGTGAGGAATGTGATCAGACACTTCGCCGCCCTTCTCGAGGGCCGTCATGTCGAAGTTCACACAGAAAACCAGGTGGCGGCAGCCTACATAAATCGCCAAGGGGGAGTTCGATCCCTCCCACTATTGCGTGTCGCCACAGATTTACTGTGTTGGACACATGTCCACCTGCTGTCCATCAGAGCCATCTACATTCCGGGGGTACTGAATGTAGCTGCAGACATCCTGTCGAGAGGGGGACCCCGCGACTCCGACTGGCGTCTGCATCCTGCACTGATATCACAGATCTGGATCAGGTTTGGGGAACCCTCTGTGGATCTGTTCGCGTCTCGCGAAAACGCTCAGTGTCGCCTGTGGTTTTCCCTGAGTCCCCGGGACGGACCCCCGCTCGGGGCGGACGCCTTCTCACACCAGCCCTGGCCTCGAATGCTCCTTTATGCGTTTCCACCAGTCCCTCTGATTCCCCGTCTCCTGGACCGAATTCGGTCGGAACAGCTCTCGGTGATTCTGGTGGCTCCCAGGCGCGTGTCCGCGTCATGGTTTCCGGACCTGCAAGCGCTAGTGTCCGGCTCCCCGTGGAGGCTCCCGTGGAGGCTCCCGTGGAGGGCGGACGCCCTTCTCCAGGCGGATGGGATAATCAAACATCCTCCAGAAATAGGCCAACGGCTGTGGGTTTGGCCGCTGAGCGGTCACGCTTAGAGGCTTCTGGGCTGCCGCATGATGTGGTGGCCACGATTCAGAGTGCGCGGGCGCCCTCTACCATTGCGTCTTACGCTGCTAAATGGGCAGCTTTCCAGAAATGGTGCACAGAGCGAAATGTTCAAGCGCTCTCCTGCCAGCTGGCGGATGTCCTATCGTTTCTGCAGATACTGATGGACAGGGGCCTCGCATTCAGCACTGTTAAGACATATGCTGCAGCTATCTCATCCTGTCATCAGGGTTTTGGAGATAGATCTGTTTTCAATCATCCCCTCACAAAAAGTTTTCTAAAAGGTGTCAGGAGGAACAGACCTGTGTCCCGCCCGCTTTTTCCCCAATGGGATCTAACGGTGGTTCTGCATGGCTTATCTGAAGCTCCATTTGAACCCTTGGACCAGATCTCACTCAAGTTCCTGTCGCTTAAAACTGCCTTGCTGCTGGCACTAGCATCAGTTAAGAGAGTGAGTGACCTGACCGCCCTCTCAGTGGCTCCCGCATGCCTCAGGATCCGGGAGGATGGCGGGTCTGCTGTTTTATGCCCCAACCCAGCCTTTGTGCCCAAAAGCATTAATGCTTCCTTCAAATCCAGGTCAATTTCATTGGCTGGACTTTTTCCTCCTCCCCATAATTCTGAGGAGGAGGCGGCTTCTCATCTTCTCTGCCCGGTGCGCGCGCTTGCACGATATGTGTCACGCACTTCAGGGATTCGTCGCTCACAAAACCTGTTTGTGCACTACAGGGAGTCTTCCCTTGGTCAGGCGCTGTCGGCCCAGCGTCTTTCACACTGGCTGTGTGACGCCATTTCCCTCGCTTACACATCATCAGGGCGGGATCCCCCTGAGGCACTCAGGGCTCACTCAGCCAGAGGGATTTCCTCTTCGATGGCGCTCCTCAGTGGTGTGTCAATGGAAGACATTTGTCAGGCTGCTTCATGGGCTTCACCCTGTTCCTTTTCTCGTTATTATTTACGAGATGTGTCTTCAGGTTCCATCACTCGTTCAGTGCTTGGACCCCAGCAGGCTAAATGAAGGCTTATGGCACCTCATTGGCCTTGCTGAGATGGATTTCATCCTCTCGTGGATGATGTTTTTTAGTGAGGGCCCCTCTTTTATCGTGGCTGCCTCAGTCTTTAGGCCTGGTCTGAGGCTGAACGTCCCCCACTAGAGGAGATTTGATTGGGTGTGTCCATTGGTTGTGTTAACCAGTGGGGCGTAAACCCATCCAGCTGCGCTTTATTCCAATAGCAGCTAGCTTAAGGGCTAAGACTAGACGAAATAGAACGTTGGTTACGTATTGTAACCCCAGATTCTATGAGTCTAGTCGCAGCCCTTAAGCCACTGGCCCCACTGGTTATGATGGGAATAAGAGCCATTGGAGGTGAGCAGTGGGGTCACTGCGGTTATATACCACGAGGGGGCCCACTATTGGTGGGCGTACATTTTAGCTCTTCATGATTGGCTGATGCGGAGATCATCCTTCCAATAGCAGCTAGCTTAAGGGCTGCGACGAGACTCATAGAATCTGGGGTTACTGTTACGGACCCTGAGTTCTCCAGCACTCAGCTTCTACTCCGCACCCTTATTCCTGCACCATTTTCAGGACCTTGGAGAGCGCCCAGCTCCCGGGCTTCACTCTATGCAGCTGACTCCCATCAGGAATCACCCAGCTGGAGCAGATAAAGATCAGCGCTGCTCAGAGAGGACAGCGAGGGAGAGGAGAGAGCGAGAGAGAGAGAGAGGATTGAGGCTGACAGAGAGAGGACTGGAGAGAGGATTGGAGTGAAAGATTGTTTGTGTTGGAGAACTTGTGGACGGTTGCCCCTGGCTGGTTTAATTTCCACCCGCATAAGAAAACCGGTTGAGCTCCGGTTTTCTTTGCTCTTAACAGAGTTGACTGTTGCGTGGGTGAGTTGGTTCACCAGTGGACCTTTTGGTAAGGCCTCCGGGCAAGCTCCGTTGTTCCTGGTTTATTTTCAGAACCAGTGAGTTTCCGTTCCCATTGTTATTTGCTCCTTTAGTTACTTTAAGCCCTCAGCATTTGTTCCTGCAGCCTAAATTAAACTCCTATTTTCGTTAAACAGGTTTTTTTCCTCCCTTAGGGACACCTTTAGTTAATAAAAGGACTTTCTTTTGATTGTGACTTGGTGTCAGATTGGTTCTTTTCTTTTCTCACGTTCCTGTGTTAGGCCTCCCTGAACCTAGACCAGGCTGAGGTCGTAACAGTTACAATACGTAACCAACGTTCTTTTTGCAAGTTTTTGAACAGCTATTTCTTTTGGTTTGGGCTGACATGGCTCAGTTATCTGATCTGGCCCTGCTCTTTCATCGTTTGCTCCTTTACTGCCTGAGCATCTGCTGACTGCTGGCTGCTAAGACAAAAATGACAACAAAAAATTACTAGTAACCTTGTTTGTACCTGCGTAGTGCCATTTCTTACCACAATATGCATTTTGTCACATGTGTAATGCATTTACTGATTTACACATGATTAGACTTTTTAGAACGCCAGCCTTAATATAAGAATGTGCTAAATAATTAGCTACATTTTCTTTAATCACAATGTTTCAAGCCAGTGCTTCACCTGTGACTCTTCTGCCTCTCTACCACCAACATCTCCACCTGCCCAATTTGCTTCTGTCACCTGACAAAGTACATGCAAGTGAATGAACTTTAAAAGCTTTGAAGTCAATATCACATGCTGAACTAATGTTTTACTCATGATCATCACCCTAACATTTGTCACAATGATCAATTTTATGTCTATCGTATCTTCATTATTTCAGCCTCACCTGTGAGCCTCCAGCCTCTGCTCCATCTCCTCCAGGCTCTCGTCCTCCATCTCCTACAGCCTCTCCAGCTGTACCTTCACCGATCTCTCCTCCTGCATCTCTGTCGGTCACCTGAGGAAAAGATGCATGAACTATAAACAGTGGGAAATTTTGGAATGGAACAAACAGAAATATTTGCAGGATGGTTCTAGTCTGATTCACAATTATTATTAATATAATGTGTAAATTATTCATTACCAATTTGAGTGTATAAAACATATTAAATATGTTTTTTTCCTTAAAAGTGTTTAAACAGTTGTTGCATTTCAACACACAAAAAAGAAATGGAAAAAATAAGATAAATCTAATGAAAAGTGTACGTCTTTGACATTAAGCTTTAAAAAATCTCTGTTGACGATGATGATACTGTTCATTTTTCAGAGCTTTCAATAAAGTTCTAAGACACTTAACAAGAATAGAACAATTATATAATGTGAACATTTACATTGCAATAGATAAGTTTACAATAAAGTTAAATGATAAAAGTTTTGAAGTTACACTTCTACTACTACTACTAGTAATAATGATGATGATGATGATAATAATAATACGAACAAATTGTGTCTGAGGAGTCAGTTATGTGGAGGAGATGAGTTTGTAAAAGTTAGTTTTGAGTATGTCTGTGAAGGAGGAGGTGAGTCTGAGCTTAATGCAGGGCTGTCACATGTTCCAACTTACGTTTTGACTTTGAAAGAAGTCTCTTATCCACTTTTCGTTTTCTTGACATGCTGCCTCCTGGCTGTGCCTAACTACCAAAGACTCACAAATGAACACTTATCCAAATGTTATGTGATGGAAGCTGAGCTGAGCTCTGATATTACACAGCGTCTAGTTGACGATGTGACTCAGTACCGGTGTTCCCTAGCGGCTCCAAACTAGCAAAACAACGAGAGCACGTTCTGACTGTTTACAACTTGGAGTGACAGCAGCAACAGCCAATAATACGTTAGCATCTATCAGCAGAGCCAATAGACTAGCTATTGGGCGGGTCTAATAGGAAACCGGTTTCCGTTTTGGTCCTAGTGCTCAACCAAATCCATTTAATGGAGCGTAACATTGTTTTTGGACGGAAAAAAGTGCAGGGGACCAAAACTGCCTTTTGAAAAAGTGCGCGCGTGTGTGTGTGTGTGTGTGTGTGTGTGTGGGGGGGGGGGCACGTCCCACCTGTCCCCCCCAAAAAAATTACGTCCCAGCCTGAAAGAATGATAGGTCTGCTGTGTTTATGATATTATGAATGAAATGTGCGTTAAATGGAAGAACATCAAGATGTGATCGACTTTAGCCATGTTAATACACTGTTAAAAATCCAACTT
Source organism: Nothobranchius furzeri (assembly GCF_043380555.1). NCBI lineage: Eukaryota > Metazoa > Chordata > Actinopteri > Cyprinodontiformes > Nothobranchiidae > Nothobranchius > Nothobranchius furzeri. Next base: position 41,117,517 of record NC_091748.1, on the reverse strand, counting down.
GCAATTTGTTTGGAGAGTTAAAGTTTTAAGTCAGTTGAACGTTTTAACTTGCAAAATGTTAAGTCAATACAGAAAAAACAGTTATCCCCACTTAAGTTGCGATTTTGTCCACTGCAGGGGCGGATTTAGGACTGAAGAAGATCCGGGGCTTAACGCGCGCGCACAAACACACATGACACACACTAGTCAACATCATATATATTTGTCTTGTACCACATCATTTTTAATCTGAAGCTACATAGTAAGCATATTCAGGGCAGAGTATTGTTCCTGTTAGTGTTTAGTGTGAGATGATAGTAAATATTCCCTTTCTTTCTCCAACAACTTTACCTGATAGTAAGCTAACTTTAGGCTAACCAGCAGCACAACAAATATTTTCAAATAAGACTCACAAACCTGAGTCAACACCAGTCTCATCAAAGCTGGGGTTCTGTCGTGGTACTTTTGGTCTAAAAATACGCCCTCATGTCCATCTTTACATTTGCGTTTCAGGCAGAGACTGTAGAAGAAGCCAGGCACTGTCGTGGAGGCTCAGGCAAGCTGTATACAAACTACTGCCAGCTGCTCCCTCTCTGTTGGACTTTGGTACTGCATGTTACTTCCACATTTATATCCGGGGCTTTTCATAAAACATTCAGGGCTTGAGCCCAAGTAGCCGGGCCTAACGCCGCCCCTGGTCTGATCCCTCACCTAGGACCTCATGGGTGACTCTACCAGAGGCATAAAGCCTCAGACAACTTAGCTCCAAGGATCATTGAGACACTCAAACCCCTCCACCACGGTAAGGTGGCAGGGTAGTGGTCCCAACACCAGGTAGTGGTCAGTTGACAGCTCCGCCCCTCTCTTCACCCGAGTGTCCCAAGACATGTAGCCACAGATCAGATGAAACAACAACAAAGTCGATCAACGCGCTGCAGCCAAAGGTATCCTGGTGCCATGAGCACATAAGGACACCTTTATGCTTTAGCATGGGGTTGATTATGGACAATCCATGACGAGCACATATATATTATATGCATAGCCTCAAGAGATATGCCGAAAATTGCAAGACAACGTAAAGAGATTTAATTTGTTGTTGATAAAATATGAGAAAAACAAATGACTAAATAGGCCATATAAACTTCTTGCAACTGCAGTTCAGTGAAAACTCCGTTCATTAAGAATAATTTCATTAAAAATGTTTCTATACTTATTACTTCATTATTTTGAGAAAAATGAAAATATTTTTGCTTAGCACACTAATTAAAATACACATTTTCTTCACTTGTCCTGAAGGTTCTCCGAAGTCCCGGAAATTCCTTTTATTTTGTGAATCTGGCAAAAGACGAAGCGCGCACGCGCCTCTAATTGGTGGAAATTTCAGGAAACTTCTACTAAGTCAGTGACGCACACAGGAAACTAAAACGATTGAACTTCAGAGAAAAACTAAACTGCTTTCAGTCCCATTACTGTATTGTTCAGTAAATTACATTTACTTTGAAACTACCAACAGGAAACAGAATGTGATGTTTCCTGTGACTTGACTGATTCTCGTGAAACATCTAGAAGCAGCCAGACGACAGCTCCACAGATAAAAAGCGGCTGGTCTGAGAGCAGAGACAGTTATAGAAACTGACCAGAGAGCAGTTGGAGATCCAGAGAAGAAGAAGCAGATTCAGAAGAAGAAAGTAAACCCTTTTTACGGACCAGAACATCAACACTTAACAGTAAGTACAATTTTATGTCTGATAGAACAAGAAATTTCATTTGAACATCTGAAACTTTCTAATTAGAATTACATGGACTTTGTTTAGAAGAAATGTAGAAGGATAATTAATCTTTGTTTTGATAACTTTATTGAATATTTGAATGAAAGTTAAATATTTAATGTTAAAATAGCTTTTGTTGTGATATAAATTATTCCTGTTTAAAATCAGCTTTTATAACTGAATGCTTCATCAGACTTATTAAAGATCTAAATGAGGCAGCCCAGTCCCCTGAAGCTCCATCAGCTGCTGTAGTCGTTCACTTTCCTAATTTTTCTCATTTGTGTGTTTCTTACTTCAGGACACGAGTGAAGTCACCAAGATGTGTGCAGCTAAAAATGTGGCCATTGGCATCGACCTGGGCACCACCTACTCCTGTGTGGGGGTTTTCCAGCACGGAAAAGTGGAGATCATCGCCAACGACCAGGGCAACAGGACCACCCCCAGCTATGTGGCCTTCACTGACACAGAGAGGCTGATTGGGGATGCAGCCAAGAACCAGGTGGCTCTGAACCCCAGCAACACTGTGTTTGATGCCAAGAGGCTGATTGGAAGAAGGTTTGATGACTCAGTGGTGCAGGCCGACATGAAGCACTGGCCCTTCAAGGTGGTTTCAGATGGAGGGAAGCCCAAAATTCAAGTGGAGTACAAAGGAGAGAACAAGACCTTCTCCCCTGAGGAGATTTCCTCCATGGTCCTGGTGAAGATGAAGGAGATTGCTGAGGCCTACCTGGGCCACAAGGTGTCCAAAGCCGTCATCACGGTCCCGGCCTATTTCAACGACTCCCAGCGACAGGCCACTAAAGACGCCGGTGTCATCGCAGGACTCAACGTCCTGAGGATCATCAACGAGCCCACGGCAGCTGCCATCGCGTACGGACTGGACAAAAAGGGCAAGTCAGGAGAACGACACGTCCTGATCTTCGACCTGGGTGGAGGCACCTTCGACGTGTCCATCCTGACCATCGATGATGGCATCTTTGAGGTGAAGGCCACGGCCGGAGACACTCACCTGGGAGGAGAGGACTTTGACAACCGCATGGTGAACCACTTTGTAGAGGAGTTCAAGAGGAAACACAAGAAGGACATCAGCCATAACAAGAGAGCCTTGAGGAGGCTGCGCACTGCTTGTGAGAGGGCCAAAAGGACCCTGTCCTCCAGCTCCCGGGCCAGCATCGAGATCGACTCCCTGTTTGAGGGCATCGACTTCTACACCTCCATCACCAGGGCTCGCTTTGAGGAGCTGTGCTCTGACCTGTTCAGGGGGACCTTGGAGCCTGTGGAGAAAGCTCTGAAGGATGCCAAAATGGACAAGGGACAGATCCACGACGTCGTCCTGGTGGGAGGCTCAACCAGAATCCCCAAGATCCAGAAACTCCTGCAGGACTTCTTCAACGGTCGGGAGCTGAACAAGAGCATCAACCCAGATGAGGCGGTGGCTTACGGTGCCGCCGTCCAGGCCGCCATCCTCACAGGCGACACCTCGGGCAACGTCCAGGACCTGCTTCTGCTGGACGTGGCACCTCTGTCACTGGGGATCGAGACTGCCGGAGGAGTGATGACGTCCCTGATCAAACGCAACACCACCATCCCAGCCAAACAAACCCAGGTGTTCTCTACTTATGCTGACAACCAGCCCGGGGTCCTGATCCAGGTCTACGAAGGTGAGAGAGCCATGACCAAGGACAACAACCTGCTGGGCAAGTTTGAGCTGTCTGGAATCCCACCCGCTCCCCGAGGGGTCCCTCAGATCGAGGTCACTTTTGACATCGATGCCAACGGCATATTGAACGTGTCTGCGGTGGACAAGAGCACGGGCAAAGAGAACAAGATCACCATCACCAACGACAAGGGCCGACTGAGCAAAGAGGAGATCGAGAAGATGGTCCAGGACGCTGACAAATACAAAGCTGAGGATGAGCAGCAGAGGGAGAAGATCGCTGCCAAGAACTCTCTGGAGTCCTACGCCTTCAACATGAAGAGTAGCGTGGAGGACGAGATGCTGAAGGACAAAATTAGTGACCAGGACAAGAAGAAGGTGACTGAGAAGTGTCAGGAAACCATCGCCTGGCTGGAGAACAACCAGCTGGCTGAGAAAGACGAGTACCAACACAAGCAGAAAGAGTTGGAGAACGTGTGCAACCCCATCATCCGCAAGCTGTATCAGGGAGGGATTCCCACTGGTTCTTGTGGAGAGCAGGCACGAGGCGGCACCCAGGGGCCCACTATTGAGGAGGTGGACTGAAGGGACCCTGAATCTGGACTCTGGGACCTTTTAGCATTATTGCTAACTTTCTGCTTGTGACATATTTGTGAAAAGCTCTGAGTTGTACAGATATTTATAGAGAATATTTTTCATGTTTACATTAGAAGTTTAAATATTATGTCAAGATGTTTTTACAAAACAAGACACTAAATGTTATGTAAAATTTTGATGTTTTCATCTTTTGCTTGATGGACATTGCAATAAAGATGAAATACGAATGTTTTCTGTCTTTTGAGTCTGTGTGTTTTTGGAAAAGAGTTAATTGTAGAATTTCTAGAAATAACGTTTTTGGGACCAGCTCAACATTAAGTCACTTTCCTAAATAAACAAAGGAGACTTTAACACAAAATATCTTGCAAATTAAATGTGTTTCAGAGGAATAAATAGATCTTATAGTAAAGATGAAAGTAAACAAAAATACAAATGTTTTAGGGAATATTTCATTATTTAAAAAAACTACTGGAATAAAGTTTCTTGTATTATTTTTAAAAAATTCAAAATGAACAGATTGGGACAGCTGACGTTATAGTTCTGATGGAATTGGCTTAGAAGGTGAAATTTAAAAAGACTCCCAGGGGCTAAATACTCATAAGGTTAACTGTACTTTGGGGGATTTTTAGGTGTTTTTACTTACTAACGTTACTGTTTTTTATTTTTATTTTAAAAAACAACACATGCTTTCTCTTTCTTCCTATTACATTATAGTAACTGTCAAATGTGATATTTCTCCGAGATTTAATTCAATTCAAGTTTATTCATATAGCGCCAAATCATGTCAAGAGTTGTCTCAAGGCACTTCATATTAAATAATTTAGCATCACTCCTGGAAAGAATGAATCTAATCTTAGCAATATTCCGAAGGTGGAAAAAAGAAATCCTACAAACCTGTTTAATGTGGGATTTGAATGACGTGTCCTGGTCGAAGATGACACCAAGGTTCCTTACTTTGTTCTTGGAGACTAATTTAATGCCGTTCAGGTCAGGTTATTCCATCCATCCATCCATCCATCCATCCATCCATCCATCCATCCATTTTCATCTGCTTATCCGTAGTATCTGCTTATCCGTAGTCGGGTCACGGGAGCAGTAGCCTAAGGCGAGAGGCCCAGACTTCCCTCTCCCCAGCCACTTGGGCCAGCTCCACCGGGGGAATCCCCAGGCGTTCCCTGGCCAGGTGAGAGACATAGACCCTCCACCCCCAGGCGTTCCCTGGCCAGGTGAGAGACATAGACCCTCCACCGTGTCCTGGGTCTACCTTTAGGTCTCCTCCCGGTTGGACGTGCCCAGGAAACCTCACCAAGGAGGAGTCCAGGAGGCATCGTGACCAGATGCCCAAGCCACCTCAACTGGCTCCTCTCGATGTGGAGGAGGAGCAGCGGGTCTACTCCGAGCCCCTCCCGGATGACTGAGCGTCTCACCCTATCTCTAAGGGAGAGCCCAGTCACTCTTCAGAGAAAACTCATTTTGGCCGCTTGTATCCGTGATCTCGTTCTTTCGGTCACTACCCAAAGCTCATGACCATAGGTGAGGGTAGGAACGTGGATCGACCGGTAAATTGAGAGCTTTGCTTTCTGACTCAGCTCTCTCTTCACCACGGCAGACCGGTACAATGCCCGCCGCATCACTGCAGATGCAGCACCAATCCACCTGTCGATCTCACGCTCCAGTTTTCCCTCACTCGTGAACAAGACCCCGAGATACTTAAACTCCTCCACTTGAGGCAGGACCTCATCCCTGACCCGGAGAAGGCATTCTACCCTTTACCGAATCAAGACCATGGTCTCAGATTTAGAGGAGCTGATTCTCATCCCAGCTGCTTCACACTCGGCTGCAAACCGCTCCAGCGAAAGCTGAAGATCACGTTCTGATGAAGCCAACAGGACCACATCATCTGCAAAAAGCAGAGACCTGATCCTCAGGCCACCAAAACGGATGCCCTCCACACCTTGGCTGCACCTAGAAATCCATTCCATAAAGGTTATGAACAGAATTGGTGACAAAGGACAGCCTTGGCAGAGTCCATCTCTCACTGGGAACGAGCCCGACTTACTGGCGGCAATGCGGACCAAGCTCTGACACTGGTCACACAGGGACCTGACAGCCCGTATCAGAGGGCCTGGTACCCCATACTCCTGGAGTACCCCCACAGGGCCCCCTGAGGGACACGGTCAAACGCCTTCTCCAAATCCACAAAACACATGTAGACTGGTTGGGCAAATTACCACGCACCCTCCAGGATCCCTCTAAGGGTATAGAGCTGGTCCAGTGTTCCACGGCCGGGACGAAAACCACATTGCTCCTCCTGAATCTGAGGTTCAACAATCCGACGGACCCTCATCTCCAGAACCCCTGAATAGACCTTACCAGGAAGGTAGTTGAAACACACCCTGCGGTCCCCCATTTTTAAATAAGGGGACCACCACCCCGGTCTGCCAGTCCAGTGGGACTGCCCCCGATGTCCACGCGGTATTGCAGAGCCACGTCAGCCAACACAGCCCCACAGCATCCAGAGCCTTAAGGAACTCCGGGCGGATCTCATCCACCCCTGGAGCCTTGCCACAGAGGAGCCTTTTAACCACCTCAGTGACCTCAGCACCAGAGATCTGAGAGGCTAACTCAAGGTCCCCAGACTCTGCTTCCTCACTGAAAGACGTGTCGGTGGGATCGAGGAGGTCTTCGAAGTATTCTGCCCACTGATCCACAACGTCCTGAGTAGAGGTCAGCAGCACACCGTCCCCACTATAGATGGTGTTGGTAGTGCACTCCCCCCCACCCCCCCACCCCACCCCGAGGCGCCAGATGGTTGACCAGAATCTCATCGAAGCTGTACGGAAGTCTTGCTCCATGGTCTCACCGAACTCCTCCCATTCCCTGGTTTTTGCCTCAGCGACCACCCGAGCCGCGTTCCACTTGGACTGCCGGTACCTGTCAGCTGCCTCTGGAGTCCCACAGGCCACAGAGACCTGATAGGACTCTTTCTTCAGCTTGACAGCATCCCTAACCGCCTGTGTCCACCAGCGGGTTCGGGAGTTGCCACCACGACAGGCACTGACGACCCTGCGACCACAGCTCCAGTCGGCCGCCTCAACAATGGAGGCACGGAACAGGTTCCATTCAGACTCAATGTCCCCCGCCTTCCCCGGTACATTTTGGAAGTTCTGTCGGAGGTGGGAATTGAAGCTCCTTCTGACAGGAGACTCTGCCAGACATTCCCAGTAGACCCTCGCGATACGTTTGGGCTACCTGGTCTGACCGGCATCCTTCCCGAGTGTCCAAAACATGTGCCCGCAGGTGAGATGATACAACAACATAGTCGGTCATCAAGCTGCGGCCTAAGGTATCCTGGTGCCAAGAGCACATATGGACACCTTTATGTCTGAACATGGTGTTCATTATGGACAATCCATGACTGGCACAGAAGTCCAAAAACAAAACACCACTCGAATTCAGATCGGCGGGGCATTCCTCCCAACCACACCTCTCCAGGTCTCACTGTCGTCGCCCATGTGAGCATTAAAGTCCCCCAGCAGAACGAGGGAGTCACCAGAAGGAGCGCTTTCCAGCAACCTCTCCAAGGTCTCCAAAAAAGGTGGGTAGTCTGAACTGTAGTTCGGTTCATAAGCACAGACCACAGTCAGAACCCGTCCCCCCACACGTAAGCGGAGGCAGGCTACCCTCTCATTCACTGGAGTAAACCCCAACGTACAGGCACCAAGATGGGGGGCAACTAGTATGCCCACCCCTGCTCGGCGCCTCTCAGTGGGAGCAACTCCAGAGTGGTAGAAAGTCCAACCCCTCTCAAGGAAACTGGTTCCAGAGCCAGAGCCATGCACTGAGGTGAGTCCGACTGTTATCTAGTCGGAACCTCTCAACCTCACACACCAACTCAGGCTCCTTACCCACCAGAGAGGTGACATTCCATGTTCCAAGAGCCAGCTTCTGTAGCCGAGGATCAGACCGCCAAGGTCCCTGCACTCGACTACTACTGCACCTGACCCCTTTGGCCCCTCCAATGAGTGGTGAGCTCATGAGAAGGGGGACCCATGTTTCATCTTCGGGCTGTGCCCGGCCGGGCTCCATGGGTGAAAGCCTGGCCACCAGGCGCTCACCAATGTGCCCCACCTCCTGGCCTGGCTCCAGAGGGGGGCACCGGTGATCCACGTCCGGGCGAGGGAACACGGTTTCCATTTATGTATTTCATCATAAGAGGTCTTCGGGCTGCTCTTTGTCTGATCCAGGGGCAGATTTAGGACTGAAGAAGATCCAGGGCTTAACACATGCACGCGCGCACACACACACGTGACACGCACTAGTCAACATCATATATATTTGTCTTGTACTACATAATTTTAAATCTGAAGCTACATATTAAGCATATTCAGGGCAGAGTATTGTTCCTGTTAGTGTTTAGTGTGAGATGATAGTAAATATTCCCTTTCTTTCTCCAACAACTTTACCTGATAGTAAGCTAACTTTAGGCAAACCAGCAGCACAACAAATATTTTCAAATAAGACTCACAAACCTGAGTCAACACCAGTCTCATCAAAGCTGGGGTTCTGTCGCGGCACTTTTGGTCTAAAAAACGCCCTTATGTCCATCTTTACATTTGCATTCCAGGCAGACACTGTAGAAGAAGCCAGCTGCTGAAGGGTTTCTTCAGTGGTGGAGGCTCAGGCAGGCTGTATACAAACTACTGCCAGCTGCTCCCTCTCTGTTGGACTTTGGTACTGCATGTTACTTCCACGTTTATATCCGGGGCTTTTCATAAAACATTCAGGGCTTGAGCCCAAGTAGCCGGGCCTAACGCCGCCCCTGGTCCACTGACTGTAAAATAAAAAGTTGAGACAACTATCGCGTCATACCCGTGTCACAACCCGTGCACGCGCATTGGGTCCACAGCGCGCGTGTGAACGGGACTCGCGCGCGTGTGAACGGGACTCGCGAGCGAAAATATACATGGCGAGAGGTCATTTGTGCACAGAGAGGGAGCAAACTGTGTCTGTGAGCGCACAAGGATGTGCACAAGTGACAAACCTGCGTGCGCGCGTTGTCAACGAGCACACGGCAGAGGAAAACGTGCGCGCGCGGCAGCCTCTGTGTGCGCTCGGCAGCCTCTCTGCGCGCTCGGTTTCTGACTCCTGCTCGCTCGGCTGTAAGGGCTTTTGGCACTCTGGAGGCGTGGCCTGTGGCAGATCTTGTCTGTCCTCTGATTGGTTAGTTCACCCCGTACTTTACCCTCTATCTATATAAAAAAGTCTGATGTTCAGTAGTTGCTGGCATAGCTCAGCTGGGAGAGCGGGTGACTCTCGCCCCGGAGGATCCAGGTTCCAGGTTCGAGTCCGGGCAAGGAAAATGTAATAGACGTCATGTTAATTTTTCTTAATTTCAGGTATTTTACAGTTGTGACCGTTCAACTGTCATTAAACGTCCGAATGTTTGCTGGGCAGTGTTTTAAAAAGTGCACATAAGCTAGATGGTTTTAACCATATAAAATTACATTTTTTGTGATACTGGAAAAATACATACTGAAATAAAACTACTGATTGAAAACTTTATGACTGTGGTTGTACAATGTATGACTCACTAATACACTGCAAACTCCCTTAGAGTGGGGCTTCCAGACCATGACCCACAAACACCACATCATCAGGAATGTGAAGGGCTGGGTACCTACCTTCATCTTCATCGAGAATCCGGATGACCTCAGGGGCCCCTGCAGTCACGGGACGCTCCACGATGAAGATGCCTGTGAGGACAAAACAAGACACATTAAATCCACTTGTGTCATAAAACAGTTATGAAAAAGCTACAATGACTTGTTTACAATACAAGAGATGTGTGTCTGCATCTGCACGTGTGCACAAGACACACTTTACTAATCTGGTTGTTTTTGGGGTTTAACAGGTTAAAACCGAGTTCTGCTTTAACTGAAAAGGTTTCCATTTTTAATTTATGTGATTGTTTATTATTTATGTTTCATATTTATAGCTGATGTATTTCTAAAAAGATGTCATGTTTTACAGCTTGTAGACACAACACTGCTCAAATAAAGTTGTTTTAAAATGGGCTCTATAAAAATAAACAGAAGACTCATTAAACTGGTGAAAACTGTTTAAAATAGATTCAAACGGACAGAAAAGCATTTATAAACCTGAGAACCAACTCAGAGAACACATCAAACTTTCTACTTGGATAAAACAGGTGAAGTCCTTAAAGATCAAAGGTCTCTAGTTCACTCAGATTTATGGAAACAACTCATGTTCACCGATGCTAACAGGCTGAAGCTAAAGCTAGCTGTACGTTCTAGCATGTTCTACGTCATCCGTTGCTATGGTCACGAAAAAAACATGTTTTTGTTTGAATACAAATCATCTGATGTATTCAAACTGGAGATTACAAAAGCACAACGGCACTAAAAGTCCTCACTGTTCCAGGGGAATCTGAGCCTCACTTGTCCACAGAAAACATGTTTCACCTCCATAAATCTTGTCTCGTCTTCTTCCGTCTATCCGTGTCCGGGTCGCGGGTGCAGCTTCCCAACCAGGGCTCCACACACCTTGTTAAGGGTTAAGCCTTTGTGGTGTTTTTCTTTTTATCCCCATAGGACTTTTGAGCCGGGGATATTTTGCGTTTTGGCAGAAAGCCTTTGTCATAAGCAGTGAGACTGCTTATGTTGTAGTTTATTATTACGAAGCCTTATTTATGCCGTTTACCCACGGACACCTTATGTTAATAAATCCTTTTGTTTTTACTCGAACCTCCTCGTCCTTTATCCTCAAACACACTTTTACACCTATTTGCTTGTGTTAGTCCCCTCATCCTCCTAGACCTGCAGAGAGGGGGCGTAACACTGGATATCACCCCGGCTCATCTCCCCTCCGCATTCATCCCGGACTTCCTCATCGTAAGTTCCGCCCACAAACAATTCCTCCGAACTACAACTCCCATTACTCACCTCTGGTCTTCCCCCTAGTTACCGCTTCCGGACTCGTCCTCCCGTTGGATCTTCAGAACGCCTTCAGTTCACATCCACATTTTAATAAATTATTGTTCTTCCTTTACATCATCTCCGTGCTTGATTCTGTATGTCTTGGGTTAGACATCTTCCTCAAAACATGACACCCTTTCAGAACTTCCACAGACGTCAGCATATCACAACTGCTTTGGCAGTGAGTGACGTCACTGATCAGCCCAAAAAAGCACCCAATGTGACATTAATAATAATAAAAGCATTTATTTTATAGAAGTATATTCTAATTTAATCCATTCAGAGGACAAGAGCAGCTCTGAGTTTTGTGAGACAAGCCCCTTTAATTAAGTCTGTGGTGGATTTTTACCATTTTTTCCAACAGCTGTGGGGGGATTACAGAGTCTTCCAGTGTCGGGGGTTGGATTTTAAATGCAATTGGTGCTTTTTAAAAAAAATGTTTTTATGCTTTCATTCTGCTTCACCAGCTACTCTTCTAATTATACTGCTGCCAATTGTTTTGGACGTCTACTGATGTCATTTCCTACTGAGTTACAACCAATCAGCTACGCCAGAGCAGGTACTCAGAAGGTTCCTGAAAACGGCCGTTTGACATGTCGGGAGGTTCCTGTAAATCCATCCTCAAGTTCTTGTAGTGGAAACACGCCTATTGAAACGGTTCACATGCCATCAATTTTTATATTTTTTTATCTCTTACAAAATCATAGCAGTGTTTACCTTTTTAAGTTTTACATTGTTGTTGGTTTGTTTTGGGGGGTTACTCAGAGATGTTGCACAGCAGACAGCTGTGGGAACCTGGACGGAGAAAACTGCTCTGGATTTGGAGGTATTGCCTGCAATATCAAAATTAAACTGAAATGTAATTATCTGCTATTTGTTGAATTTAACTGTCATACAGGGTGTTCCTAAGCAGACACATGGCAATGATTGTGGTGTCTTCATGATAATGGTGAGTGAGGATAATGCTGTATACAATAATGTGACTCATGATTTTTTTATTCTTTTTTTGGATATCTTATTTATAGTTGCACCTTTAAGCCAATAAATGTTTCAATATGAAGTAAATTTAGTTCCAGGTACAGAGGCTGGAGCCACTGATTGGTTAATATGTAGTATTTTGCATGGCTTCAATTGAAGAACTATGTTAGGCTCGTGTAAAACTATATTACACAACTGAATTAAAATTAAGTCAAAGGCCCATTAGTTGTCACACACACACACAGGTGTGTGTGCGAAATTTGTTCTCCGCATTTGACCCATCCCCTGGGGGAGCGGTGAGCTGCAGACAAGCCGCGCTCGGGAACCATTTGGTGGTTTAACCCCCCAATCCAACCCCTTAATGCTGAGTGTCAAGCAGGGAGGCATTGGGTCCCATTTTTTCAAAGTCTTTGGTATGACCCGACCAGGAATCGAACCCCTGATCTCCCAGTCTCAGGGCGGACACTCTACCAGTGGTTGATTTCAATTACTTGAAATCAACACAGTAACAAAACAAAACAAAAAACAGCATTACATAAAGTTAATAAATGGATTGTGGACAGTGCTTCCATGCTGTAGTTCTTTTTTAAAACACAGAGCAGTTTTTGTTTACCTGTTTTCCCGCTACGTTTCGTTTGCGGCTGCAAACTTCCTCAGGCTGACGCTGATGGTGGCGTTACTTCCTTCTCCGAAACGTAGCGGGAAAACAGGTAAACAAAAACTGCTCTGTGTTTTAAAAAAGAACTACAGCATGGAATTAGATACGACACAGCAAGAACACACCTAAGATGTTCAAAGAAGAATGTGGACAGTGCTAATTCTATCATGTCTTCCCTAATATACAGTTTATTGTAATGATCTGCACTACATATTTTAGTGTAAATGTGTGCCCACTCTTTCACTGAGCAGTCTCATATATATTGTTTGAAAATGTATCATCACTACAGTATGCCTGGTACTTTGCCATGGATGCATGCTTTGACTTCAGTGTTGTAAGTTTACAAAAGAAAAATGTAAAAATTCTATCACTACTTTTAAAATAATTTTTAATATACTATGACTAATGTGTCCTCATAATGTACCTGTTGTCTTTATTAGGATGACATGTGTCTCCTGAGAAGATGGTGGTGCATTGTCCTATTAGAAAACCTTGGCCTGGAAGGGTACGCTGTAGGGCTTCCTGAACGATGACTTTTTGTTTTTTATGGTCACACTTATCTCAGTTCTGGCTCATGAAAATGTGTGTTAATTACAGGTATGGAAGGAAGTTTGCCCATTTTACAGAAGAGGGACAGGCAACCCTTGGTACCAATGTACCTCCGGTATTCAGGGTAAAAAGAAAAAGAGAACATGAAAGCAGCACCATGGTCAGTGAAGACCTTACTCCTGCCTGTTTGAAAATAGGTCACCACTTTCAGGGATGGAATGACTCTGAGACGGCAGCAGTCCCACAATCATCACTTGTTGTATTCAGCTTTTCCAATGTGTTTTGGTTGATTTGTGGATTTTACAAAGCAGAAAGTTTGATATGTTGTCAAATTTCAATGGTGGTGGTATAATAAGTGTAAATGTCAGTCCTCTTTGGATAACTGTAAAACAAACTGATACCATTATTTGCTTTCCTCTGAGTCCACAGGACACCGACCGTGTGTATGTTAAGACACCTTACAGCCTTCCACCCAGAGAGCAGGTGAATATGAGTGAACATTATTGCATGACAACAAAATAAAATTAATTTTAACTGCTGTGCATGAAGTCATGTTTTTGTGTGTCTTGATTAAGGACAATGACGGCATGGACCAACACAACGTGGTCACCACAACCAGAGATGTTGGGATCCTGAGTGAAGACATGACAGGCTTGTGGTAAGGACATGCAAACGACCAAGAAACAACTTATCTGATTTAATCTGCTTAACCAGAATAATTCAGTTCAGCATCTAAATGGTTTTTGATCTAATTTTAGGGAAGGGCTCAGCAAGCTGAAGACCAAAGAAGAGTCAGCAGTGATCTTCTTATATCATTTATCACTCAGGATGAAGGCCCACTGCTACATCTGGATGTGAGTTTTAAATTTATAATTAAATTTGCACACTGTGACTAATTCAGTCAAAACATGACTCATGAATCATTTAACTGAAACATTTTCTGCTAACCTAGTGTTTGGACATTTACTTTGAGCATCCTCCAAAAATATCTCTATTTACAGGCAATCATCGCAGGAAAAGTGTCATCCACCTGGGCTCCATCAAAGGGCAGGGTGGACATTTTCTTTGAGGAGGATGAGCAGCTGGACAGAGTGATGGGCTTCTTGACAAGCCTGGTTGAAGCACAGACAACCAGATGTCACAATCAAGTGGCATTCATGATGGATATATTAGGTTGTTTTGTGGCACTAGGTGTGTGTGATATATTACTAGCTGGGTGTGTGTCTGTGGCTGGCTTCCGATTCTGAACCTCAGTAGCTTTAGGATTAACCAAAAACATTCTGTACACAAGTACTTGTACGAAAATATTTTTTCAATCTTAAATTTTGGGAATTTGCTAATAAAATGTCGTTGTTGTTAACTAGGTGCCGCAAAGTTGCATTCCTGTCGCTGCTGCGTGTCACGTGACAGCCCTGCTTCTTGTTTACAGAATCACTTCCTGGTTCGCAGACTGATAAAACTTGAACAAATTTAAAATTTAGCTACCTTTTGAGAAAGGAAATAAGAAAAATACTAAAGGTAACATCCGTCACAAGTTTTGTGTTACTAAATATTCAGTCCTTGTCTGTAAATTCGGTCCAGCCTTTTAGGGAACATAGTTTTGTTTTAGATTTTAAGGTTTCTCAGCCCTTCTGGTGGGTTTTATAGTTCACTAATACTATGCATATTCTCAAAATTTGGAGTTTATATTCGCTCTCTTTTTGAATGCATTGTATTAAAAAACATTATGTTTTAAAGATGTACATTTAAAAAAAACTACTGTTTTCACAGCAAAATTATTTTATCTGTACAGTTCTCTGTTTTGCACAAAGTAGATAGTAAAACTGAATGAAAGCATAAACATTGTTTTATTCTTTATTTTTATTATAATTACTAAAGCACTATGATTAAAATAGTATGGAAATATTCTGGATCAGCATCATGAAGCAAATTTGTGGCCAAATTATATACAGTTAGTTTTCTGGAGAAGGAATGAAATGTCCCAGAATGTGTATGCATGAGTTTTATATGCATGAAAACATATTTGTAAATTAATTATGATATATCATTGTACAGACATGCTTCGTAAGGAGAGGAGGTGGAAGCAGCGACAGAAAGAGCTACGTGAGGCAGCTAAAGGCAGTGGGTCCCTCACCAGCTGGGTAAAAAAGAGTACAGGTAAGTTGCATCACAGCAACAAGTGTAGAAACAATAATATACACAACTGCAATGCTTTGATGCCAGAAAATGTTTTTTGATAGCTACTTGATCATGGATTAGGTGCAAGACCTGTTAAATGTGAATAACTACATAATTCATTCATACAATAGCTGATGTTGCCTTGTTCTCAGATGGACAGCAGGTGGAGAGTGATAGATCACATGAGGAGATTGAAGACACACACACACACACACACACACACACACACACACACACACACACACACACACACACACACACACACACACACACACACACCTCTTTCTGTTTATATTCTTATCTCTGACATAAACTCCTCTATTATCCACTAATGTTTAGATTTCCATTTATTCACCACAGGTGTTGTCTCAGATATTTCTGTCTTACAGTTCTAAGAGTTTTCACCAATTTTTGCCATTTTTTATGATCTTACATTAATTTTGTAATTGACTAACATTTCTCCTCTGTTCATTTTACTGCCTACAGTCTGAGATCAACACAGCCTTGCCCTGCAGCATCAGCAGCAGCAGCAGCAAGAGGAGCAACCCTGCAACAGCTACACTGTACCCCATCATCAGGTAAAACAGGACAGCAATGGATCAGGAGGTGGAGCAGGTTGTCCAGTAATCGGAAGGTTGCAGGTTTGATCCTGACTTCAATCAGAGATTGATGCTGTTGTGTCCTTGGGCAAGACACTTAACCTGCTGGTGGTGGTCGGAGGGACTGGTGGCGCCTGTGCTCAGCAGCGTCACCTCCGTCAGTGCGCTCCAGAGCAGCTATGGCTACATCATAGCTCATCACCATCAGTGTGTGTGTGTGTGTGTGTTGTAATGTGCCTTGGGGGGTTGTAGAACCCTAAGAAGGCATTATACAAATACAGACCATTTACCAAAACAAGTAACTTTGGCTTTACATTGTCCTTATGGTGTATATAATGATTCGCTTCCATTTTGAATTTCTAATAAATATGATTTGTTATTCAGCCGGGTATACTGTGGTTATGTCATGGTGTTAGAAAATATTATTCTGTGTGCCCCTTTTTAAATGTGAGCACCCGCCCCTTCAAAGGTCTCTGCACGGCCCTGAACCACACCTCGATGAACTTTGTCCCCAAGAATGTTCTAACAAATAACTCAAAGGTTTAGCAGCTGCAGGATTTACTCAGCTCATTAGGGAGACCGTTTCTGCTTCTCGGCTTCCTCTGACGAGTCAGTAATGAAGTGGAAAATGGTCTTGTTTTTCATCTTAGTGTGGCCAGTTGGCAGCTTCGCTCCAGTTTGTCTCTCTGCTCTAGAAGCTACAAAGTCCTGGAACCATCAGAAGGAAAACAGTGCAGAAACGTTCTGTGATCCCTCCTTCACGCGGGTAACGTGGTATTTTACAGTTTCTCTTCAAATTAGCACTGTGAAAACAAATCAAACAAAATAACCACTTTTGATTTATGTGTTTTGATGTTGGAGTGAAAAGTTTTTATTAAGATCATCCAAAAAATTGTAAAGCAGGTATTCTATAAACTCAGTCTGTGTCTGTAATAATCCATCACTGTGCAAACATTTCATGTATGTGAGATTTTTTACATGTATTCCCCTGGGTTTCCTAATGAAGTCACAGCTTGAACAGAACGTGTGCGACCGCTCAAAAAGTTTTTCTTTTCCATGGTAAAACTCATGAAATTCATCTGAATGGGTAACACGGCAAATGGAGGGACATTGTCGAGTCACTAATCCATATTTAAAGAGCAATTAGCTGTAAAATGATATAAAAACACCCTTTAGGGTCTCATACCTTTTGTGCTTTTGGGAATACATCCACCACTACCCATGATGAAGGTGTCTGCTTGTGTTAATTGTCCTCCAGCTGATTCTCCAGCCTCTTGTTTCTGTACAGAAGTGCAGCTCAGGCTTCTACAGGGAGTGGACAGGACCACTCAAGGGTCAGTGTGTGCCATGTAGCTGCAATGGACTCTCTGATGTGTGTGATGACCTGACAGGGAGCTGCCTGGTTGGTGTTCAAGAGCACACACACACACACACACACGCGCACACACACACACGCACGCACGCACGCACACACACACATGCATATCCATCAAATGTAATTGTTTGTGTCCACATCACTGAGCCAGAAAACCGCTGCTGCTGTGTTTGATCCTTCTGACCCACAGAACTGTCAGTTTAACGCTACTGGGGTCCACTGTGAGCGATGCAAAAATGGTTACTATGGCGATGCAGCCAACAGGACCTGCCGTGCTTGTCCATGTCCCTTTACTCAGAACAAGTCAGCATCTTTTGATCACTCACCCTGCTCACAAACAGCTGGAGCTCTTTTTTTTGCACACCTGTAAATATAATTTCATTCATCTTTTCTAGTTTAGCTTTGGCCTGCCTGGAAATTCACTCAGGAGTGGTTGAATGTTTGTGTGATAAAGGTTACGCTGGGAGCAGGTGTGAGAGGTGAGACACAGCCACAATAAATATCTGCATCATGGTCATGTGCTACTTCTACAATGATTTCATCCTTTTACCAGCAGCAATTTCCTTTTTGCAATTTCTCCCTTCTAAGATGTGCCTATGGTTACTATGGCAATCCAATGGTGCATGGAGGCATCTGCAAACCCTGTAACTGTACAGCCAACAGCACGACTGCTTGTGATTCTCTCACAGGAAGTAAGTTTTATTTATATAGAAAAATGAAACGTAATTGAGTCGTTGGTTGCTTTGCACTGAGAAGCTCCTAAACATGTTTAACATAAACACTTCATGTTATATAGCAGGCACTCTCTGGCCTCTTTATTAGACCTGCATCAGGTTGGACCCCTTTTTGCCTTCAGAACTATCCCGAGTATTTGTGGCACTGATTCAGTAAGGTGTTGGAAGGCTTGATCAGCGAGTTATCTCCGGGTAGTGGTCGTGTTGCCATGTTCAGTGAAACAGGTAGAGATGATCTGAGCGTTGTGACATGGGGCTTTATCCTGCTGGACGTTGGGTCCATGTGGTCCTAAAGGGATGGACATGGTCAGCAACAATACTCAGTTGGGCTGTGGGGTTTAAACCAGGCTCAGGTGGTACTAAGGGGTCCAACATGGGACCAGAACATCTCTACATCTCCACCATTGATACATTTAATCCATCCCTGGGTCCAAATCCCAGTGGATCAGAAAATTCTGAAATATCTAAAATGGCCCATCTGACACAAAATACCATCCCACGTCCAATCTCACTTCTGCCACATGTTGATGCTGAGTTTAAACTCCAGCCTCTCATCTTCACAGACAAGACGCCCAAATAAGAAATAACTGAGCAGGTGTAATCTGACATGTTTCATCTGTGGTAGACAGAGTGAGCTCATAATGATCTGATCCACTGTTGAACCTCTTTCTTTTGACAGAGTGCACCACGTGGGGTCAGACCAGCTGTGGTGAGTTAGTGATGAAAGTAAACGTGAAACTTTGAGATGAAATACGCGGAACGTTCCTGTTTAATGCATCCCTTGTACCTGATGGCAGAAGGGGATCGCTGTGCTTACACTCAGCTGGAGGACTTGGAGAAGTTTGATGCTGACCTGGTTTGGCCGAAGCAGCAGCTGCAGATCATTGCCCACGGCTCTGCTTCATTTCACAGGCTGCATCATCTGGAGAAGAGCATCTCTGACATCGAAGTCCAGGTTCACTCAGATCTTCGTCTGAGACATTTAGAGCTATGTCCTTTCATTAAATCTGCAGGTTTCTTCATGACTTTGAGTTCTCACCATTTCCAGGTTGGTAGCTTCAGAGCAGCTGCGATGCAACTGGATCCAAAGGTTGAACTGCTGGGTCCAGATGTTGATGCTGTCAGGAATGACTTGAGTCACCAGACTGATCTGGTACCTGGAGTGAATTTTTTTTGTTGTTAATCATAAATTTGTTCATAAAATTAAACCCATTTCTCGTCTCACGATGTCATCAAATCTAAACCCAACTTTTGAAACTATGACCAACTTTTAGACACTTGATATTGTGACGGACTTGGGAGATGTTTTGGTAAGTCTGGATGGATCCCGGCTCTGGGTGCAGGATCTTCTGTCTGAAGCTGCCGTTCTTCTCGCAGCAGTAAAAGGTACACTCAGTCCTCGCAGAGATTTAATGAAACAGCTGAGTTCCATGTTTCTTTAAAGTTTTTCTGCTTCAACAGATTTGATGAAGCAGCAAACTTTGGTGAAATCTGAAGACACTCTCACTGAAAATCACAAAATCCAGAAGATGGAGGAGGCTCTGCAAACCACGCAGGAAATTAGAAACAGAAATTGCACATCGCAGAGGGCCAAAGTGGGCAGTGAGCAGAAAAAGACCCTCATATGTGAGAGACTGACCGGTTTTTCCCTTTACCAGGCAGATTGTTGAGGCTGCAGGAGATTGGGGTGGGGGGGTGGGGGGTGGGGGTGGGGGGTACTGGGATGAAACTGATCTCACTGAAGTTTGGTTCCTCATTAAAACAACATCTAATTTACTTAAGAGTCGTTTTCTGTTGCTTAAGGATAGATTGAGGTTTGTTTTATTTTTGGGAACATATCATGACTTTTTCCCCAAAATTATAAAAGGTCAATGTTTATGAAGTTCTTTGCGCTAAATCCCTCTCCCTCTCAGAGATTTCAGCAGCTTTAATCTTGAAATTTTCAGTACCTTCCAGAATGAGCTGTTTCTGGGCTCTGTCACTTTAAGAAAACAAGCTGCTGCTGGCCACTCCCACCAAGCCCTGTTAAGGCTACTATAAGCTATAGGGAGCCTAAGGGTGTTTCTCAATGTCTAGGAACCTTGTCTTGATATTTTGGTCCCGCTTTGGTTGCCTAGGAGATAAGTCATCAGGAACTGCCAAGGTGTGATCCAGTGTTCATGTGCTACAGAGGCATCTGTTCTTCGTTCGTTAGCTGTTTAGCTAGCTGAGCAAGGATACATGGGAGGTATCTTGTATCCTAGCCTTGGTCAAAGTTTTCCCAGAGTACAGCGGTGTTTTCAAAAAGAATGGTGGATCAGAAGCAGGCAGCTACTTCGGGGGCAAATTTCCAGTTAAAACGTAAGCCAACTAACTGTAGCTATCAAACTGATATCTGAAATATTTTTATTTAGATCCAAAGAAGTTATCTATGGTTGGTTAGTTGCTCAGTAGTTGCAGCTTTGGTGGCTAGCGGGTAGTAACTCGCTTACATATTTAATTTAACCAATAAATACACAATTTAAAAGTGAAAGGCTTGTTCTATTGAAACTTATATGTATCCAATGTAACGTCGTCCTGTCACGTGTCACATCACGTGATGCAAACCTTTTCCATTTAACCATTTTCTTTGACCAAGGAAGGACAGAGTCCTCATGACCAAGGCGCCTGGCCTCGCAAAACAGCACCTTTCCAAAGTCAAATTTTGTCCCCCGCACTTTTTCCGTCCAACAACAACAACATCACGCTGTATTAAACAGACACTAATTGAGCACTAGGACAAAGCTGAAATAACAGCACATGTTGGAGCTTGTTTCCCGTTAGAACCGTCCATAAGCTCATCTATTGGCTGTGCTGATTCTTGCTGACGTATGATTGGCCGTTCCTGCCACCTGTGTACTTAGCAGTTCTGCATTCCTGACATTGCATTAAATAGCCTCTAGGCTGTAGTTTTATATATGTTTTTATATGCTCACTGTAAAGATACCCCCGGTCCTCATGCCGATTGTGTGCCCCCATTTTTAAAGTCAAAACTACCTCCGTGCCTGGAACAATGAAAAAATGAATGCAAGTGAAGAGAGCTTTAAAGGCTATTTTCTAATTTGCTTAGCCTTACCCTCTGAATCACACACATGTACTTCCATTCAAATTAAACGTCATTGTGTGCTTCAATTGTGCCTTTCACATACTAGTTTGAGATTTTATTTGCTTCATTAAAATGACTATAAATCAAACGTCACACGTGTGATGTCACTGCAGAAACTCTCCTTCGCTAGCATGGCTGCTACTAACCACACGGCCAGATTTATAGTGGTTTTCTCAATGTTTAATGCTCCTTCTGTCGTCCTGGATGAACCATTCAAAGCTCACTTAACCAATCTTCTCTGCTCCGTGTCTGGTTCAATGACGTCAGTTTGGTGAAACAAACATTTGTTGTCCTGAATGTGCTTTCTCACGCTATTTGAAAATAAGCTTCAAAATGTGTATTTAAAACGGACAGACATTATATATTTAATCCATGGCACATATCAAAAGAAAATAACTGTAACCCTAAACTCTCTTTCTTTCTTTTTGGCTGTTGGGTACCCATGGTCAGGGAGATGCTGTAGTCACAACTACAGTATCTCCCTGTTAAGCTCTGATATCTGGGAGGGGCTCAGAGCAGAGCTGCTGTTCCTCCAGCAGCTCTATTCTACGGATATAATTTTTGCATTATGGAAAAGTGTCAAGGAAAACATGTCAACTGGCAGATGATAGCTTGGTTTAACATTGAGAAGTAATCGAACAACTTTACAATTTCCTTTATAGTAAAATAAAAAGATTTTTGAGAAAGATTATTAATGAATTAAAAGATTTGTGCATGAAGCAGCTTGTTATAGGCACAATAATAGCTAAAACCAAACACAGACAAATGGATGTTTTTTTTTTTTACATGGGGGGGGGGGGGCGCAGCTGGATGAGTAAAAATATATTCTGTTAATTCACGGACACCATGCAGGTTCAGATCGCACCGGCTGACTCCCTACTATAAATCCTCCCCTCAGTGTTGAATCGCGTCCGCAACAACGTGACTACTGAAACCTTGAAGGATGACCTGAAACGGATGGAAAATTCACTGACAGAAATTTCTGAGCATCTTCTAAATGCAAATAACACAGTCAGCAAAACACGGGGCCCCAACATGAAGGCTACACAACAACACCTCCAGGTAATCTGAGCGCAGTCCTCTCCGACTGGATCAGACATCTCTGATGTACAACGGTTTACTGTGAATTGTTTCAAATTCTGCTTTCCTTTTCATCCATGCCAGCATGCTCTGGCTCAGCTGGAGGTGGAACAAAACATGCTCCATCCTGTGACTGTCATGACTCATAAGCTGCTAAAGAAAATTACTGACATCTTTTTGATGCTTGACAAATTTAAAGACGTAAGCACGCATTTCCTCTGCTGACACAAGCTGACACCGTTTTGAAACCCACAACCCTGAATGTACCGAGTCTGGATTGCAGGAACTTGAGCATCTTTCAGCTCAAATGGATGGTGCCAAACTGGAACTCGTTAAAAGGTTAAATAAAAGCTTCTGGTTAATGTCAGAGGGGGGTGTGGCGGTGAAAGCTGAGCAACATGCCGAGGAAGTCGCCGATGTGACCGCAGAACTGCAGCAGTGAGTGAAACTACAAGAGCAAATAATATTTATATTTTTGTAATAACACCCCATCCCGGATGCTTTTGGGCTGTTTCACAGGGCGATCAACAGCGCTGATGTATCAGGAGTTTATAACAGCATCATCCAAACCCTGGAGGAGGCCGAGTTGAAAGCAAACTGGTCCGGAGGGGCTGCTGATCAGATCTTAGAGGTAACTGAGCCCTGTCCCTGATTCTGTGCTGAACGTTTGAATATTTATCAGGGACATTAATTCTGGAATGATAAATTAGGATGTGAAGGAAGGACGTCTGAATATGAACGCTGAAGAGATGGAGGACAAATCCGGTCATTTACAAACAGAAGCCAACAACACACTGGACTCCTTTAGATGTCAGTGAAAACCATCATTTACATGCATGTGATTTCGTTCTGAAGGTGCAAAAAGACAAAAAAAAACATCTTCTCTGTCTCTTCAGTGGGTTCACGGTTTGTTAACACGCTCAACAATAGAGTGAACAAGCAAAGGCAAAAGAGGACATTGATGAAAGAGGTTATGTTGACTCTTAAAGAGGACATCAAACAGATCAGAAGAGGTTTGTGGGACCGATTAAATGCCTTAAAGCTCCTTGTGGCCTGCATCTGCATGCTGGATTTGTTTTTGTCATTTCAGATGAGGCAGGTGTCTTTGCAGAATCTGTGAGGACTGCTACTTCCACTGCAAACTCCAGGATCAGTAATGTGAAAGAAAAGCTAAGTGACATCAGTTTTGAGGTGGCAAGATTGAGCAACATCGGTGTGGATAGAGATGGTGTGTTGGCAGGAGCGGATCAAGCTCGTGAGTTATATTAAAAATATACAACTCTGGATGTAAATAAGGTTTTTCTGTGCATAAACCTTTACAAATTACTACAAATCCATCCTCACTGGCACATATTTGGATTTTCTGGCTGTTTTCTTGGGTCTTGGGGGTGTGTTACAGTGAAGAGCTTCAACAGAGAGCTCCCTGTGCTGAGCGCCAAGCTGAAACAAATCAGTGCTCTCAGCAGGAAGACGCCTCCTGCTGCCAACATCACAGAGAGCATCAGGAGAATCAACGATGTCATAGATGAGACAAGAAACCTAGTCAACAGGGTGGGTTTCTCTTTTACATCTACATCTGTCAGCTTCCATTAGAGGCAGCCTGGTGGTGGAGTTTGCAGGGCTGCAGCAAGAAGCTGTTAGGTTTGACACCCAGCTGGGGCCTTTCTGCAAGGTGCTCACCAATGCATGTGTGACTTCTTTATAGGTTATTCTAGAACAACAACAACAACAAAATAACTGATGTTGATCTAAATTACTATTAATTGTGAACATGTGCTTTTTGCATTCACATCTATGAGGCCCTGTGGCGGACTTGCTACTTTCCAGCTCTTTAACTGGCAGCTCCACCGCTTGTTATACAGGTAAAACTGGAAAAATGAGAATATGGTGCAGAAACTCCTCCAGATTAGACTGAGAGACCATCTAAAGGCTCAGGAACCCGTTGCAGGTGTTCTGGATTCATTAGCTGATTAGAGTGTGACACCTTGAGTCTAGAATATTGAACCTTTTCACAATATTCTAATAGTCTGAGATTATAAATGTGGGGTTTTCATAAGCTGTAAGCCATAATCACCACAGTTATAACAAATAAAGGCTTGAGATACCTAACTTTGCATGCAATGAGTCCATCTCATATGTTAGTTTTTGAATGTCGCCTGTAGTTCTAATATCTCATTTAAGAAAGTATTAGAAAACTAATAAATTAAAATTTCTAAATAATATGATGATATTTGGATAAAAATAAAACGTGAACACATTTCAATATTATTTCCTTAACATTATTATACGAATTTTAATAGAAATAAATTAGATTATATGCCCAGAATAAATAAATAATGCAATGATGAAAATGTTAACGTCACCTCTCGCTCAGTGACCGCTGAAGACAACAGTTGGTAAAAATACTACCTCAAAGGTTACTGTGCTAGTACCCTCACCTGTGGCTAGTTTTTGGTGCCCCTTGTAGTTTGTAGTTGTCAGAGATCAGGGTTATAGCTCAGGAAAGATGATCACGACAGCAGGACATCAGCGTCTGCATTCATCTTGTCAGGAGAAGGAAGCATGAACATCCCGCTAGGTGGCTGTATTAACCGTGGACTTCACAAACGTAACTTTCAGCAGTTTTGAGTTAATTTGCTCATTAAGTTGTGACACTATTTCCTTTTTTGCAACATTCTAATTTTCTGAGACACTAGATTTTCATCTTCTGTAGGGTGTAATTATTAAAATGACAAGAAATAAAGGTTTGAAATATTTAAAATATTTAGTATTTTTCATGATAATTACATTCTTTGAGATGTAGCTGCTTTTCCTCTCAGCAAACCAGTTCAGCAAGAAAGAAATAGAGAGAAGAAAATGAAATAAAACCCAATTCTTGGCAAGAGTTATTATGTTTAATGAAGCTAAGAAGCCAAAAACAACGCTGTCAGGTGTGAGTGTGTGTTTGTTTGTCTCTGTGTCCCTGTGATGGACTGTGTGTGTGTGTGTGTGTGTGTGTGTGTGTGTGCGTGCGTACTTGTGTGTGTGTGTGTGTGCGTGTGCGTGTGCGTGTGTGTGTGTGTGTGTGTGTGTGTGCGTGCGTGCGTGCGTGTGTGTGTGTGTGTGTGTGTGTGTGTGTATGTGCGTGCGTGTGTGTGTGTGTGCGTGCGTGTGCGTGCGCGCGCGTGCGTGTGTGTGTGTGTGTGTGTGCGTGTGTGTGTGTGTGTGTGTGTGTGTGTGTGTGTGTGTGTGTGTGTGTGTGTGTGTGTGTGTGTGTGTGTGTGTGTGTGTGTGTGTGTGTGTGTGCTCTGTCTTCTCGATCCCCAGTGAGTCGTGGAGGATGGCTGCTTATACTGAGCCAGGATTCTCTGGAGGTTTCTTCCTGTTAAAAGGGAGTTTTCCTCTCCACTGTCGCTAAATGCTTGCTTAGTATGAGGATTGCTGTATAGTCACTGACACTAGTCAGTGACTTGATGCAATTTGCTGGGTTCCTTATATAGGAAACTTTATTTCTGATTGGCTTAATGAACTGTCCTGAATTGGAATGTTTATTATGTGAAGGTCCTTGAGACGACTCCTGTCGTGATTTGGCGCTTTATAAATAAACTTGAATTGAATTGAATTGAAGACCTGTCCAGGGTGTCTTCCACCTCTCCAAGGGCAATCCTAGGCTGTTTGGTGCCCTGGGCGAACACCCTCTCTTTACCCTGCTCAGGAAAAGCCGATGCATGAGAAACATTTTCTACACTAAAACTTTTTAACCTTTCCTGTTCTTCTCACAGCTCTCTGTTGCCACCACGTTTAATGGAAAAGCTCACGTTGAGCTTCATCCTCCGAGGAACTTGGAGGACATTAAAGCTTTCACAGTGGTCGACCTGCTCCTCAATCGCCACGCAAACAAACCTGCAGTGACTGACGAAAGGAGAAAGCGACGGCAGAACAAACACAGAGATGAAAACCTCTTTGTCCTTTACCTGGGTAACAAAGATGTGAGGAGGACCTCTGTATGAATCCAGACTCATACGTGTTGTTTTCTTCTTTCAAACCTGACTTTCATCTAAAATCTTTCATGTCTAGGCCTTTGGAGACTACATCGGGATGGCTATCAGAAACACGGTGCTGATTTGTGTTTATAAGTTGGGTGGAGTCCTTCATGAGATCCAAAGCAGCCAAATAAGAACCAGCAACGTCAGCTCCTCTAATTTTGACAGGGTCACCTTCCAAAGGTACTCCAATGGGCCATTCCCATCTGTACCGGGTCGGCCCGGGCCGGGCAGCGTAGGTTGTTTACATATCTGAGTGGCCTGGTATTTTCCCGGGCCAACCAAGGCTCATTCTCAGCCCTCTTCTGGAGGGGGTCTGCTTCAGGCCGACCAGGGCCAACACACCCACTGCTGACAGCAAATTCACACCTTCCATTAGAGCAAGCCTCTGATTGGTGGGTAGAATCAGCCCACATGGGCTTAAGGCAAGGATGTGTGGAATCAACCGGGCCAGGCTGGGGCCGACTGGGGCTACCCGGCCTGGGCCGACCCGGTACAGATGGGAATGGCCCTCAAGTGAATGGTACCATCTCAGAAAAGAGAGCACGAAGTTAACACTTCTCATGATGTGGTTTATAATTTCCTCAGAGTTTACCAAGATGCTGAAGTCAGAATCACCCAAAACTTCACACTGAAGGACCCAGTCAGCCTTCCTCCTAAACTAAAGCAACCAAACACCATGAGCGGCGTCTTCAGTCTGGACCCAGAAACAGCTGTTTTCTACGTGGGGGGTTATCCCAGTGACTTTGTTGTAGGTATTTATTTTTGCTGACTCATATTCCACTCAACTTCTTTACCACTATTTCTGGCCCAGAACCAACCATGCACCTATCTAATCACATTGCATGGATGTTAAATATCCAGGTAACGTGGAAAAGTGCAGACATTATATAACCTATAAATATATATGTGTATATATATATATATATATATATATATATATATATATATATATATATATATATATATATATATATATATATATGTACACACACACACACACACACATATATATACAGTGGGGCAAAAAAGTATTTAGTCAGCCACCGATTGTGCAAGTTCTCCCACTTAAAATGACGACAGAGGTCAGTAATTTTCATCATAGGTACACTTCAACTGTGAGAGACAGAATGTGAAAAAATCCATGAATTCACATGGCAGGATTTTTAAAGAATTTATTTGTAAATCAGGGTGGAAAATAAGTATTTGGTCAATAACAAAAATTCAACTCAATACTTTGTAACATAACCTTTGTTGGCAATAACAGAGGTCAAACGATTACTATAGGTCTTTACCAGGTTTGCACACACAGTAGCTGGTATTTTGGCCCATTCCTCCATGCAGATCTTCTCGAGAGCAGTGATGTTTTGGGGGCTGTCGCCGAGCAACACGGACTTTCAACTCCCTCCACAGATTTTCTATGGGGTTGAGGTCTGGAGACTGGCTAGGCCACTCCAGGACTTTCAAATGCTTCTTACGGAGCCATTCCTTTGTTGCCCGGGCGGTGTGTTTGGGATCATTGTCGTGTTGGAAGACCCAGCCACGTTTCATCTTCAAAGCTCTCACTGATGGAAGGAGGTTTTGGCTCAGAACCTCACGATACATGGCCCCATTCATTCTGTCCTTAACACGGATCAGTCGTCCTGTCCCCTTAGCAGAAAAACAGCCCCAAAGCATGATGTTCCCACCCCCATGCTTCACAGTAGGTATGGTGTTCTTGGGATGCAACTCAGTATTCTTCTTCCTCCAAACACGACGAGTTGAGTTTATACCAAAAAGTTCTACTTTGGTTTCATCTGACCACATGACATTCTCCCAATCCTCGGCTGTATCATCCATGTGCTCTCTGGCAAACTTCAGACGGGCCTGGACATGCACTGGCTTCAGCAGCGGAACACGTCTGGCACTGCAGGATTTGATTCCCTGCCGTTGTAGTGTGTTACTGATGGTGACCTTTGTTACTGTGGTCCCAGCTCTCTGCAGGTCATTCACCAGGTCCCCCCGTGTGGTTCTGGGATTCTTGCTCACCATTCTCATGATCATTTTGACCCCACGGGATGAGATCTTGCATGGAGCCCCAGATCGAGGGAGATTATCAGTGGTCTTGTATGTCTTCCTTTTTCTGATAATTGCTCCCACAGTTGATTTTTTCACACCAAGCTGCTTGCCTATTGTAGATTCACTCTTCCCAGTCTGGTGCAGGTCTACAATTCTTTTCCTGGTGTCCTTCGAAAGCTCTTTGGTCTTGGCCATAGTGGAGTTTGGAGTCTGACTGTTTGAGGCTGTGGACAGGTGTCTATTACACAGATAATGAGTTCAAACAGGTGCCATTAGTACAGGTAACGAGTAGAGGACAGAAAAGCTTCTTAAAGAAGACATTACAGGTCTGTGAGAGCCAGAGATTTTCCTTGTTTGAAGTGACCAAATACTTATTTTCCACCCTGATTTACAAATAAATTCTTTAAAAATCCTGCCATGTGAATTCATGGATTTTTTTCACATTCTGTCTCTCACAGTTGAAGTGTACCTATGATGTAAATTACTGACCTCTGTCATCATTTTAAGTGGGAGAACTTGCACAATCGGTGGCTGACTAAATACTTTTTTGCCCCACTGTATGTATATATATATAGATGGTATATATATATGTATATATACAGTTGTGGTCAGAAGTTTACATACACTTGTAAAAAATATAATAGAATGGCTCTACTGAGTGTCCCGTTATTTCTAAAACTCTGATTTTTCTCTGATAGAGTGATTGGAATAGATACTTCTTTGTCACAAAAAACATTCATGAAGTTCGGTTCTTTAATGTCTTTATTATGGGTTAACAGAGAAAAGTGATCACATTTGCTGGGTCACAAATATACATACAGCAGTGCTAATATTTGATTACATGTCCCTTAGCCATTTTCACTTCAATTAGGCGCTTTTGGTAGCCATCCACAAGCTTCTGGCAAGCTTCTGGTTGAATCTTTGACCACTCCTCTTGACAGAATTGGTGAAGTTCAGTTAAATTTGATGGCTTTCTGACATGGACTTGTTTCTTCAGCACTGTCCACATGTTTTCAATGGGGTTTAAGTCAGGACTTTGGGAAGGCCATTCTAAAACCCTTATTCTAGCCTGATTTAGCCATTCCTTTACCACTTTTGATGTGTGTTTGGGGTCATTGTCCTGTTGGAACACCCAACTGCGCCCAAGACCCAACCTTCGTGCTGATGATTTTAGGTTATGTTGAAGAATGTAAAGGTAATCCTCCTTCTTCATTATCCCATTTACTCTTTGTAAAGCACCAGTTCCATTGGCAGCAAAACAGCCCCACAGCATAATATTCCCACCACCATGCTTGACTGTAGGCATGGTGTTCTTGGGGTTAAAGGCCTCACCTTTTCTCCTCCAAACATATTGCTGGGCATTGTGGCCAAAAAGCTCGATTTTTGTTTCGTCTGACCACAGAACTTTCCTCCAGAAGGTCTTATCTTTGTCCATGTGATCAGCAGCAAACTTCAGTCGAGCCTTAAGGTGCCGCTTTTGGAGCAAGGACTTCCTTCTTGCACGGCAGCCTCTCAGTCCATGGAGATGCAAAACACGTTTGACTGTGGACAATGACACCTGTGTTCCAGCAGCTTCTAATTCTTGGCAGATCTGCTTTTTGGTGATTCTTGGTTCACTCTTTACCCTCCTGACCAATTTTCTCTCAGCAGCAGGTGATAGCTTGCGTTTTCTTCCTGATCTTGGCAGTGATGAAACAGTGCCATGCACCTTATACTTACAAACAACTGTTTGCACTGTTGCTCTTGGGACCTGCAGCTGCTTTGAAATGGTCCCAAGTGACTTTCCTGACTTGTTCAAGTCAATAATTCGCTTTTTCAGATCCATGCTGAGCTCCTTTGACTTTCCCATTGTAGCGTTTGTGGGCGTTTGTATCCAATGAGCCCTATTTACCTGGCCTAAGAGAAGTCACCAGCTGTAGTCACTCATAATCACTCACAAGAAGTTACGAGGCCATGCTATGAAGCTCAGTTCACTGACACGTTTCTAAGTCACCAAAATTGCTAGTTCATGTTGCTGTATGTATATTTGTGACCCAGCAAATGTGATCACTTTTCTCTGTTAACCCATAATAAAGACATTAAAGAACCGAACTTCATGAATGTTTTTTGTGACAAAGAAGTATCTGTTCCAATCACTCTATCAGAGAAAAATCAGAGTTTCAGAAATAACGGGACACTCAGTAGAGCCATTATATTATATTTTTTACAAGTGTATGTAAACTTCTGACCACAACTGTATATATATATATATATATATATATATATATATATATATATATATATATATATATATATATATATATATATATATATATATATATATATATGTATATGTATACACACATATATATGTATGTATACACACATATATATGTATGTATACACACATATATATGTATGTATACACATATATATATATATGTATGTATACACATATATATATATATATATGTATGTATACACATATATATATGTATGTATACACACACACATATATATATATATATATATATATATATATATATATATATGTATGTGTATACATACATATATATGTGTGTATACATATATATATATATATGTGTGTATACATACATACATATAGATATATGTATACACACACACATATAGATATATGTATGTATACACACACACACACACACATATATATATATATGTATATGTATATATATATATATATATATATATATATATATATATATATATATATATATATATATATATGTATACACACACACACACACACACACACACATATATATATATATATATATATATATATGTATATATATGTATACATATATACATACACACACACACACACACACACACACACACATATATATATATATATATATATACACACATGTATGTATACATATATATATATATATATATATATATATATATATATATATACACACACACATAAATATATATATATATATATATATATATATTTATATATATATATATATATATAAATATATATATATATATAAATATATATATATATATATATATATATATATATATATATATATATATATATATATTCTGCAGGACTTTAATGGTGTGTGTTGACTGAAAAAACATTTTTAAAATGTTTAAAATTTCTGGCTATAATCAGTCACTCTGAGTTTTTTATGTAGGCTGAACATGAAAATAGTCGCCTACACCTATCTCCTGCATCAGCTTCTAATAGAAAATAGATGGTGAAACTCTAGGATTCAAAAATCCTGACAGACCTATGTCACGTTCATGGACTCACCAATCTTGACTCACTACGAGGAAAGCTGTTGTTGTTTTAGCGTCCTGGAATCAGCAGAGAACGTCTGCTTTTGTCCCCTTCATAGTTTCTCAACTTCTCCGTTGTGTTTTCTCTCCATCGTGATAACGGTGCGCACTGGTGCACCGAGCAAAAAGGAGCAGGTGTCTCACAATATGACCATCCCCGTGTTGCTGAAGGAAATTCAGATGAGCTGGATGTTAATGGGATGGTAGTTCAAACGGACTTTATTTGCCAAATGCAGGAAGGGTCAAAGTGCCTGACGGCCGGAAACCCAGACGCTGCAGATTCACGCCTGCGCCTGTTTCTAGTAGAAGCGTGAATTTGTTGCTAATCTGCAGGAAATGTCTACAAGAAAGTTCCACAGAAAGTATCAAAGGGTCCTCAGAAATGTCGCTAGGTTTGTCGTTAGGTGCTTTTTGGGAGAAAAAAAAATCGGTGGAGGGAGGCGCAAAAAATCATTAGGAACAGCGACAAAGTTGCTGAGTTGGCAACACTGGGTCTGAGAAATGGTGCACTGGTATATTTCTTCCCCCCAAGATGGACTTACAAGGCAATAACCAGTCCTTTAATATGGTAGTGATCATGTTTGTTAGCAACTCTTGCTAATGTGAGATATATCGGTGAGATGAGTTCTTACCCTTTGCATTGTATGTTTTTATACGTGTGAAGTTTTAAACCTGAATTCCTGATGTGTTTGTTTTGACTTAGAAGGTTTTTGAGAACACGTTTTTCACGGACTAGATGACCGTAGTTGAAGTTCCTCCACTGCAGAATTGGGGTTCCGTATGAGTCTGGCATGCTCTGATTGTCAAAGTGAGAGGCTGAAATGGAACAATTAGGAGTTGACAGTTGTGTTGTGGTGGGAATGGGTGCAGGACCATTCCCTGGATGCCCAGGGGAGAAAAGGTTAATGGAAAAGGCTCTGAAGACACTTATTTCGCCTCCGACTGTCCCCAACAAATCCATGAAAGTCTATTTCTAACACCAGCTTTTTCAGTTCCTGTTTTCATCCCCTCTTCATTTTTTTCAGCCGCCAAAGGAGCTGCGTTACACAAAGTACAGGGGAGCCATGAAACTCTCCTACATCAACGACTATCCTGTCAGCCTTTATAATTTCAAGCATGCAGAAAACATGGATGCACAGCAGCCTGCTGTTCTGTGAGAACACATTTAACTTGATGATTAAAATGGTGGTCAGACATGAAGAAGCTGGATGATTTTATTTGTTATTTGTGTCTAGAGTTCCCCAGCAAGATGTGTCTGATTATTATGATGGGACAGGTTACAGCATGGCGCTCATAAAGGAGCCAAACAGGAAGAGCCAGCTGTTTAAGTTCCACACACACAGCCCAGGGACAGACGCCTTCCTGTTCTTCACTGAAAATGAAGTAAAACATGAACATAAACTGGTTAACAGAGCCCAGTTAAACATCTGTTTGGTGCTAATGGATGTGCTCCACTTTCTACAGGAGTCTTATTTCTGTGTGTTTCTGGAGAGGGGCTTCCTGGTGCTCCGAGGACGACAAGCAAACAAAGAACTCAGAGTTCAGAGTCCAGATCAAGTGTCTCTCTCTGTAAGATCTTTAAATGAGCACTGCTTTGAAAAAAGGCACACTTTCTGATGTGTTTTCTTGTCTCAGGACCAACAGTTTGCAGTCAGCATTGCAGACAGATTTGTTGTTCGCTACGGAACAAAACAGATTTCTGCAGATAACGCTGGAACAAACTTCAGAAGGTTTTACATGGGAGGTCTACCCGCTTGGCTCCGACAGAGGTAACCCAGCTGGTGCACGGAGCATTCACAACATCAGCATTTCCTCTGAACTGGTCTCCAACCCACAGGCACAACCTCACAGTCACTTCGTTCAGAGGATGTGTGGGTCGTCTGACGGCAAACGCAGAGACGGTTGAGTACAACAGAACCATTGGTGTCACTGGGGGGTGTCCAGTGTCTTTACTGGTAAACGAAGAGGAGAAAATGTGTACAGCAGAAATACAGATCATTCCTGTTCATGTTAGTTTGCATTAAAGGTGTGGTTCACTGGAAAACCATTTTTAATCATTATTCCTGATTATAATCGGTCACTCTGAGTTTTTCATGCAGGCTGAACAGGAAAACAATCTCCTACACCTATCTGCTGCATTAGCTTCTGACAGAAAATAGACGGTGAAACTCTAGGATGGAAAAATCCTGACAGATCTACATCACACTGTCACTTAGCATTCATGGACTCACCCATCTGGACTCACGACTGGGGGGGGGCTGCTGCTGCTGGCTTAGAGTCCAAAAACAGCAGAGAAGGTCTTGTCTAGTAAAAGTTACCCGTTAGCATTAGGAACTCCGCCACACTCTTGTGTTATTTGTGGAGATAAAACATCCACGTTGCAAGTCAGTATTGGTCTGAACTCGTTCTCATAGAAACTTTTAAAGGTTTTCAGAAGAGGAACTTAAAGGGATCATTTGAAACTTTTTCGTATTTTTGTATCATTTTCTTGAGCAAGTAAGTGCTAAAGTGACTCTTTACAGAAGCCTCTTATAGAAAACCGTGCCGCCGGAACACCATGGCGGCATCAGGGAGCCTTAGGTTGTTTATAAGTAGTCAGACCGTGGTGCTAATTTAGCGCAATCGTGTCCTTTTTATAAACGATTACACGATGGCTGTATAAAAGGGCATGGGGCGGTCTCTGCGCTGCCGTGGACTGCCGTTTATCTTGGACATAACTTGCTTTTTATTGTGATCAAAGCCGCACTCATTAAGTTTTTTTGACAAGCCGCTCCTAAAGGTATCCGTCCTCCACAATCCCTGTGTAGGTGTCATGTTTGGGGTTAACCGTCTGACCCAAGACATACAGAATCAACTTCAGAGTCAAGAGGACGGGTTAGAAAAAACAGATAATATTTATTATCTTAACTAAAGGAGCACCGTTAAAGGTAGGTGACAATTTGGAGCTTAGCTCAGTTCTTTATAGTCCAAAAATCCTGGGGCCCAGCGTTCTGGGTAGGGAGGAGAGAAGAGGGTCCGGTTGGCTGGTGAGTGACAGGAGGAGCGCGAGACAGGGCGAATCCTCGGAGTCCTAAGAGGGGGGAGGGTGCGGAGGCGGCAGAGAGCTGGCTGGTCAGAAGAGGCTGGAGCGGGGAGACAGGCGTGGATCCGTGTCTTATGGCAGGTTCTGAAAGCGGAGGATTGACCTGAAGGAGAGGGAGAAGCAGGGTGAGGTTACTCGGAACGAAGCTCGGGAGACAATAGTCAAAGATAAAAAGGCTCGTGACACTCAGGTAGCTCTACCAAGATTGGGTAATCATCCAGCGCTGAGGTGCGTCTCCCTGCTCCTTAAGAAGCCTGCTGATGAGTAGCAGATGGCTCGTTGCTCTCCGGTTCCGCCCATCTGCACTCAAACAGAATGAGGGTCAGGTGTTTTCACTCACCTCCAACCGTGACAGTAGGCTCTGGTGATCTGACCTTCAGTTATAAGGGAGAGGAGCTCTGCATCCCTCCAGTTTATCATCTCAGTTTTTTCTGTTTACAAAAGTAAAACTTACGGCCGTGTTTACTTTCATTTTTTTTCATTTTGCCAGCATGGTGCGTCTTCTAAAAAGGGCTAAAGTTAATGAAAGGCCACCCAGCCCCTATCGCCCCATGTGGCCAGAATATTCCACTTGCAACTTCAGACTGGTTAGGTTGCTCTGTTGGGACTTAGAAATCATTGAGCTGACATACCTGGTGCTGCAGTCTGCTTCCATCATGAGTCCTGCATGTTTTAGATCATGGACACAGCTGATTTGTTCAATTTAGTGATGAATCACTCCAGTAGACACTAATGATGGCTGGGGAGACAATTCTGCTGTTAGCTGTTCTACAAACTGACACCAGGGGCTGCTAAAAGCAAGCCAAAACTGCCTAGTTTCCCCTTTAACTCATTCGCTGCCAGCGTTTCTCACCGTTTTTACTGTTTTTTTAAGCGTGACAGAACGTTGCGCGCTAGCATGATGTCGATGCCAAAACAACCAAAACAAAGAGGAGACTCACCTCTTACATCAGGAAGAGTCCGCGTGTTTCGAGCGTTATCCCTTCTTTCATAATCCGTTGTCGAATTGTGATCGGCAGACGCTTTTCCGTTTCGCGCCTCACTTTTTTTACAGGAACGGCCCAAAACGACCTCCTTACACATGGATGTGTTGCTTCCTGATCATGTGATCTGTGACGTATGCGGATGAAGATCGGCTTCAGGGCTGAGATGTTTGTTCTCTCAGCGCGGGGGCTCGTTCCGATGCTCAAACAGTAAAAAATGCAAATGATGACTTTAGTCGTCATTGGCAGTGAACGGCTGGATCTAAAATGACACCTTTAGTCGTCAATGGCAGTGAATGAGTTAATTGTTATAAAAACAGGTCACACACAACCATGTAGATATATGTGTGTCTGTGTCCACTTGTCTCTGTAAGCGGATTCATTTTAAAAAAAGGTCTCAGAGACTCTCCCCCAAAAGGCAGACAGACAGTCACATTGCTTTCTCTGCTTTCCGAGACAAACATGTAGCTTTTTCCTGTTTCCTGTTTCCTCCTCCTCTCAGTAAATGTAACGCCAGAGCATTTATTTCCTGACTATTTGACACTCATGCAGCTCAAAGCTGCAGCTTGAAAACTAGCATCTTCCTGGATAAAGGTTCGGATGGTGCACCCTCTGACCCTAGCGTACAGCTAACTATGTGTCAGACCCAAAAGATGTCACCATTTTACACCACGGGGTTTTTGGAATACACTTAAAGCGACAAATGGACCTGGAGCAGCCAGCTTCTTTTTCAATGTCAGCTACTCAATTCCTTTGGAACACTGAGAGAATGAAATCCCCACTGGACCATAACATACTACATTTGTCTTTCAGGGCATGCGTGCAGCTGCATTATATTCCTCTCTACCTGTTGATTTCCTGTTTGTCCTGAACCAAGAGCCAATCAGAGTCTCTCTGGGATTCAGGAGCTTCTCCAGACATGCTGTTCTTCTCAGCAGCATCTCTGAGGTAAACACAGCACGCCTTCTATTAAAACACACTCAGAACTTAAAGATCAATGCAGATGATGATGATGATGATGATTCTCCCTCCACAGGGGTCTTCCTCTGCTCATGACCTCCAGCTGTCTCTAGCTGATGGCTTTATTTTATTCAGGAGACACAATTCCACCTTGGTGTCAGATAAGAGGTACAGTGATGGAGCCTGGCACCACTTGTCTGCAGAGGCGGGGCCAAAAGGGTAGGCTGTGTCGTCCTGCTGTTAACACCTGAATAAATAAAATGTTGCATCTTGTTTTGTTGAACCTGTTGTGTTGTTTTCCAGATTGAGGCTGAACATTGACAACGTGAATGTGCTTCAGGAGCGACCGTCTCGTGTCAATCTGCAGGGAGGAAAATTCAAAGGCTGCATTTCTAACGTTTATTCATGGAGGTTAGAAAAAAAAATACACAGTTTTAATGATTTGAACAATAAATTTTAAAAGAGATTTCATTATTCATAAATATCCTTAATTTCCCTCAGGCCCGAGCAAAGGTTGACCCCGGCTGATCTCAGTGTGCTGTCACAAACAACTGACATCATCCCTGGTTGGTGTGGCCTTCATCTCTTCTCACAAGAGGAGTTTTTGACAGAACCTGGTTCAGAGAAGCCCCAGAAGCACAAACCTGTAAGCAAATAAAAGCTCTTATTTCCACTCCAAAAGCTATTATTTAGATTCATAACACCACGTTTATTTGTCAGATCAAGCCAATAACTGGAAGCCGCTGCAGACGTCGGCAAAACCAACATGAATACAAGTTCTCTGAAGCGAAGAGCTGGCTCAGTTACACAGTGCCAAAAGAACGGCTTAATTACAGGTTATAATAAAAAAAAACATTAATTCATAAACACAAAACATTCAATAATCTGACTGTTGTGATCTTATTGTGTTCCTCAGACCTCACTTCTCGCTTCACATCAAGACTGCGTCATCCAAAGGGCTGATCCTTCATGTCGAGGGAGGAGGAATGGTTCCTCTGTTGGCTCTTTATGTGGCAAATGGCAAGATCAGGTTGTCGCTTGGCCACAACAGAACCATCCAGCACAAGCAGAAGACCAACGACGGGAACTGGCACATGGTAACTAGCTATTTCTCCAGACTCGGCTCTCATGGTCAACAGATATGATGGAGCAGCAGCAAAAGGTCTGGATTCTGTCTGAGAGATTTACATTGGGACAAAATGTTTAGTACAGAGATGTAGCTCAGTTGGACCTCAAATGGCCGATCAGATCAGCGATCAGCCTTTTGTGTTTTAGAGTAGGCATAATCACATCTGAAGGACCACATCACTCTGTTCCTGATCCCATATGGTACATTCTGCTGTTGCAGGGTTCAACTGAGGACTCTGAGAAAATGAAAGCACCATACAAACCTGAAGGGTGGTTTCGTTTGTTTGTAGTGAGCGATCTGTGCTCTATTGAATCTGTTTACAACTGCTGTTAATCCTATATTGACTACAGCAGTTCTATCTATCTATGTTGTTAAATCTAGGCTAAAGTTTCATTCTTTGGCTTTTGGATCTGTCACTCTTTTAATGTTACTTTTCTTTATGTGACTTTTATTACTATTTAGTTTTAGTGGAGCATTGTTTAGA